>NC_036653.1:5370752-5456390 GCF_002806865.2 Cucurbita pepo subsp. pepo
AAAAAACAAAAAAAAAAAAAAAAAAAAACAGGTGAAATGCGCTCAGATCCTTCTTGAAGCTGGAGTGAAGGTGGATGCACTGGATAAGAATAAGAACACTGCACTTCATTATGCGGCTGGTTATGGCAGGAAGGAGTGTGTTGCACTATTACTTGAGAATGGCGCTGCAGTGTAAACAAACAGCCTTAGAAAGACATTACTCCATTTAATACTCTTTTCCTTCACAATTTCACTATTCTCTCTTTCTCTGCGTGCAGCACTCTCCAAAACCTGGATGGAAAGACTCCCATAGACGTAGCCAAGCTAAACAACCAACACGAGGTGCTAAAATTGCTTGAGAAGGATGTTTTCCTGTAAACTTTGAAGCCACCGGAAATATTTCCTGCCACAGTTCAAGCACACCACGGGCTTTCGAGTGTTGCTAGATTTTCTACCTTTGAAACAGTTACGACTTACTTTAAATAATGTGATTTTTATTAGAATGCTACAGTCAGTGAGACAAAATTCGTTCTATTATGAGGTGTGTAGTGTGAGCCTTTTGTTATTCGCATTGTGCCTGGGATCATGTACTGTCTTGCTACTTGACAAAGAGTATCCTATGTTCAATTCTTTCTCTTGTTTTAATAATATCCAAAGTCAAATTTGCAAAAGGTGGTAGAGATTTAACTTGCTTGGTGAAAGGAATGCAAATGCCAGCGTGCTACCGCTTCAAACAGGTGCAGTAAAATTTTCCATTATGCAGCTCAGATCTGAAATCAGGTGTAGGAAGCCAGGGAAAAAGCTCCCAGTCAGTACTTTCTTTGTTAATGAAGTCGTCTGGGCCTTAGGGTGGGCGCCTAGTCAATTGTATCCATAACATTGAAGTTTATCACATGCCTAGAGGCGAAGTAGGAACTAGAAAGCCAAGTCTCAAGTCATAAAGTAGAAACCATATAAGTTTATAGACTTACTTCAGTTTTAGACAAGTTTTAAATGATGTACTTAGGCTCTTTATCAAAGTCTGCTTTATTAATGCATGCAGCAACCATAATTGTATTTATGAGTGGCTATAGGAGCTAGCAAAGCTACTTAGGATTTGGGAAGAAACCCAAAATTTTGATAAAGGTGAGAGCCATAGAAGTGTAAAGGTCAAAAAGCACAAAAAAACTTGTCTCCTTCTTCACTCCACCTTAAAAAGAAAGCCTTATTATGCCTTGAAATTCGAAAACTTCCATGGGGATTTGTGGTTTTGTTAAGTTGTTAACGTGCAGGTTGCCCCAAAAAGCAGCAAAATCCATTTGAATTGAAGAAGCTGAAGCCGGGAGGCATTGAGAGTGGACTTTTGATTTTTGCAGCAACAAGTTAGTGGGAAAAAGATTCAAACGACGAGCATTTAAAAACATGGTAAGCTGACCCACGAGTAATTAATGAAACTTAATTTTCTTTCTTCTGGCTTTCAACTCTCATTTCATCTAAGTTTAGCCTTTACTAGCAGCCTTTCTTATGAATTTGGGAGCAATATCTTCGAACAAAGACAAATCGCCCAAAAGGAGCAAGTTTTTTGGTCTGGATTTGAAGAAGAAGAAGAAAAGGGTCATGGAGGAGAGAAAGTCCTCCTCTGTATCAGATGTTGGAGCTTGGGGTATGAACATAATCAGCTCAGTGGGCATTATCATGGTCAACAAGCAGCTCATGTCCCAAACTGGCTTCGCCTTTTCCTTTGGTTTGTATCTCTTCTTCACTTACAGTTTCAAATTTCATTTCCATAATGCACTTCTTTTATTACATCAGTTAGGCTTTGATCCATGGCTTTCCTCTTTTGTTTCAGCTACAACGTTAACTGGATTTCACTTTTCTGTGACTGCGTTGGTGGGTTGGATTTCAAATGCCTCTGGCTATTCTGAATCCAAATCTGTTCCCTTCTGGGAGCTTCTTTGGTTCTCAATTATCGCCAACACGTCGATAACAGCCATGAACTTCAGCCTCATGTTAAACTCTGTTGGATTTTATCAGGTTCAATCCTCGTCCCCATACCATTTGTTGTCACTCATCGTCATCGACGATAACGAAACTTTGCTGCTGCTTCATGTGCTTGTAGATATCAAAGCTAAGCATGATACCTGTGGTGTGTGTCATGGAGTGGATTCTTCATGGAAAACAGTACTCTAGGGAAGTGAAGATGGCCGTTGTCGTGGTCGTTGTCGGTGTCGGTGTCTGTACAGTGACTGATGTGAAAGTCAATGCCAAAGGCTTTCTTTGTGCCTTAGTAGCAATCTTATGCACGTCACTGCAACAAATTGTAAGCATTATCTTTTCTCCCTTTAAAATCACTTCAGATTCAGCGTTACACCTAATTCTGAGACATCAAGCTCATCACTTTTACATTGATTAAACAGTCTATAGGTTCATTACAGAAGAAGTACTCAATAGGATCCTTTGAATTACTAAGCAAGACAGCTCCCATCCAAGCACTTTCCCTTCTAACAGTTGGCCCATTCATTGACTACTGCCTTACTAGTAAATCTCTACTGAAATACAACTACGCTTTTAGTGCATTTGTAAGTCGTTATTCGAATCTCGTATTCGTTTTGCTTTTGCTTTCGTAATTGAACCAAGGACCAAAAGGGCTCCAACCAATATCTATCCTTAACGAATGTTGCAGTGCTTCATATTACTGTCATGCTCCCTAGCTGTGTTCTGCAACATCAGTCAATATTTGTGCATCGGACGCTTCTCGGCTGTATCGTTCCAGGTTTTAGGCCATATGAAGACGGTATGCGTCCTGATGTTGGGGTGGCTGCTGTTCGATTCAGAGATGACATTGAAAAACATATCAGGGATGGTTCTTGCCATTGTTGGGATGGTGGTGTATAGCTGGGCCGTTGAGATTGAGAAGCAAGCCAATGCAATGGCCATCCCTCAGACAAAGAGCCAACTTTCAGATGAGGAGTTGATGCTGTTGAAGGAGGGGATGGATGACAGTAGTTTGAAAGATGAAGAGATTGGTCAGCTCCCAAAATGATATGAATCAGTTTCTTTTTTCTCTGTACTTTTTTTGTCCTTTTTGCTCTGCCATTTGTTACCCACCAATGTGGATTTTAAGTCCCCTAAATGGTTATTCTAGATTGTGAAATTTGTATTTGAATAAAAATATTTGAAATTGTTGATGTAAATCATAATATCAGTGAAGTGAATTGGAATCTTTGAGCATAAAACTATCCTCGCTTTACTTTTAGTTTCACTCAAAAGAGATCATATCAAATCACGAAAGAGGACAAAACCAAATCATGAAAGAGGACCAAACCAAATCATGAAAGAGGACAAAACCAAATGAAAGAGGACAAAACCAAATCACGAAAGAGGACAAAGTACTACGAAACCTCCTCTCAAAATAGAGTTACAATTATATGTCCACTTTGGACATTCAACTCTTTACTTGAGATCCGAGATCCTAACCTCTTCTCAAAATAAGTTAGTCCATTTTCAACTATTTGTGTGAGATCGGTTGGAGAGGAGAACAAAATATTGGATCTCCCTACAAAATCGTGCTTTAGTGTGCTTAGGCTCTTACAACTTGTTGCACCGCCTTACACTACTAAAGTTCAAAGATTTAGTTTTGAATATCACCGGAACGGATGAGATGAATCCTTCTCTGGTTTTTTTATTAATTACCGACTCAGGAACAACCCTTTTTGTTCTTCTTGATTTTAGAATTCCTATTTACATAAGTGAAGTCTTTTGAAGTATGAAAATTATAGTTCAAAGCTGAAATCTAATTAAATAATTAAAATAATAACATATTGGATGTTATTGTTGATGATATTTCTATACAGTCAATAATTAATTTATAACGAATTTCATAATAATGTAAGAAGTGATGAAGATGAAGCATGCTTCGTAGTGAAAGAAGGGAAGAAAAGATTGGAAAACTATAGAACAAAGGATTTATGTAACTTTTAGATGGAATGAAAATTGTGTCCCCGTCCCAAAATAAGAATTCTCCATCCCTCCTGCAAAGTTTCAAATGGCAATTCTCGGAAACGAGAATTCTAACCTCTAACATCTCGATCAAAGAAACGTATTGGGCTAAATTAAGACATAGGGAGGCAAAGAACTAAGTAGCTCCAGTGACATGACCTACAGATCTCAGAAAAACTCTATTATCCATGGTGATTTACATGGAAACCTCAGTACAAATAACATGTCAAGGTTGCCCCACCACAACATTTCGCAAACCATCCATAACTGGTCTAAATAATAAGATTATCCATATCAACTCCAGACTTTTATACACAAATACTTGAGGCACAACGAGATTTTCACGACTCAGCTCATTCTTGCACCAAGACTACCAAGTCTAAAAAATCTGTGCAACAAAGAATGGCAAAAGTCACCTCTATTTACTTGGAGTCAGTTGTTCTTGTGTTTGATCCCCTGCCCTCTTCACCCTTTTCAAAGACTAGGGGAACATTTGGTCATTCTGCTTGCTGGGCTCTTCGAGTTTTACGCCCGACTCTTCAAGTTTGAGAGAACCTATATCTAAAGCCTGCAAGTGCAATATAAACATATAAACAAATGAGTACTAAAGATGAACTGTCATTATTTCATTTTATTTTATTTTTGGAAAACGAGAATTTTTCATAAAAGATTATGTAAGGTACAAGAGAAGAAGAATATCTTCGGGGGAACCTTCTAAGACAAATCATTTCAATTAAAAGTGATGGTTTCCTATTTCAAACTTGTAAAGAGAATATTTCATGGCTTCCATTTTCCAGAGATTTTTCACCTTTGCACTTGTAGCCTCCGCAGCTGCTTTTTCTAAACCTCTAGTACTCTCGGGATTAACTTCCTAAAAAAATTTAAAGCCATAAAGAATCAAAAAGCAAGCTGGAAATATATATACCATGAATGGTAGCTTGAATCAGGAAATGTAACACGGCATGGGCATGAACAAAAATAGGACATCCTATATTCAATTAGAGCATACCGGATCTTTGATTTCAGTCTCAACCGTTTCTCTTTTAACTCTGCTTGGGATGGGTTTTCTGTCCAAACAGCAAGTAAAATGCAGAAGTTAAGATAATAAGGGTTGTAAAGATAAAATTGAAAAGAAATCAAGTACAAAACGAAATACCTCTCTTCGTCAACTTCCATATCTGAGTCCGGATCCCATCTCTCATCCTTATCCTCCTGGTCTTCATCCGCCTGAAGATCAAATTTAACAGTTTGCAATCAAGAGACAATTACCAATGACATAATTGACCAAACACATTACCAATTTAAATTTGTTTCCTATTTCCTAATAAACAACAAATAGAAGGGGAAAAAGGCACAGATTTTGCGTCTCAAGTATAAAGTTTTCTCATACTGAACCTGCATTACCATTTTACATTTTTCAACAAATTATTGTCACCATGCCTAGAAGAATAGCAACATCACACAAACACATTGGATCTATTTTCATACGGAGCAAAAAAGAAAAAACCATAGGCGTGAAGTGCATACAGGTTGGCAGAGAAACATGAGGAAAAGCGATACCAAAAATCAACACGTGGCTCATTTGACGGACAGGAGTCACATCGAATGCAGTTCAATAAGCATATCAACTCGCAACTCATGAATACTCCAACTGTTCAACCTTTGCCAGATATGGAATTGGAGACTACTAACAAAATCAATCATGTGTAGAATATCTCAAGTTGCCCACAGGTGACTAGCAACCATCACATCTAGGTTAAATCCGAAGGTATTTTAAGAAATATTACTAACCCTTGGATTATTAATCAGTAATTACTTAATAATTAGTAAAAGGTAATGTGATAATTATAAGCTGTATCTTAGAATTGTTTTCAAAGTTGGTGAATCTAGCGAAATATGAGGTCAATGAATATTTTCGTATCATAAGAAGTTAATCCAAAATCATATCTACAGTGCAATCAATAAGAACTCTTCTCATTACTTCTGTGTGCGTGACAACATAAAAAAAATGTTAAATTTAAGAGAGGAGAAAACTAATGAAACAAATTATATCATGTTAACCTACCTCAGGGAGTTCAGTATCAGGAGGCCTTTCTTGAAATGGAACACTGGGCGCATGCTGAAGCCGTGCAAGGTATTCAAGTAGCTTTCCCTGTATTTCTTCCAACATAAGGTGTGTATTTTTGTTCTCCATATTACTGGGAGCAACATGCAGAGTGTAATCAGGACCAAAATACTCATAATATTCATGCTGTGGCATTTTGTCTTCAACCTCCATCCCAAGAGCAACTCCTGTCTGCACTCCACGTGACAGTTCAATGTAAAACAGCAGGTCAGAAAAATGATACAGAGACAAGAAAGAACTTTAGAATAACAATCTAGCATCAAGGACAATGAGACTTTATAGAAAATAGAAATTCTTAACACCCCACCATGAAAATAGTAAAACATACTACTATTATGAAGCCACAGAGTTAATCAGCTCCCTCCACATGATTTTTTTTTTTTTTTTTTTTTTTTTTTTTTTTTTTTTTTTTTTTTTTTTNTTGGAAACACACAGGCATATTGTAACATAAAAGAAATGGGATAAGGAATTTCTGATGTCTCCATTGGTCAGAAACTTCAATACATATGTTCCCGAAAGAAGTCAATCACAATCTTTGTGGATTATAAATTTGTTTAGTTTGAGCTGACTCATATCATACAAACCAAAGCAAACCTTCAAATTATATAGAATTGAGACATATTAGTCAGTAATTGAGTTGTCATGAACAAGTACGGTGCTTCTATTCCATTGCACTTCCTAAAGCACAATCTTAAATTATATCATTTGCCTCACTCATTATGAGATAATAAGATCAAGGGGTGCACTTTCCAAAACTTCGTAGCAAAAGATACAAGAAGGAACCAACACTTGATCATACAAAAATCATTCTTTGAAAGCAAAATGTGTACCTCGTAGCACCAGCAGCGAGCAACGTTACGGATGGTATAGCCACCCCCACCAAGCAGTAATAGAGGCACATTGAATGATCTCATATATCTAACACACTCTCCATGACCTTTTATTGACAGGTTAAAGCATCCTAGCCTATCGCCAGAAAGAGAGTCAGCACCACATTGGAGAACAACAGCACCAGGTCTAAAAACTTCCATAACTTTTCCCATTATAGGTTTGAACAAGTAATGATAGCTCTCATCATCAATTCCATCATCCAAAGGAACATTAAGTGAGTAGTACTTTCCTTTCCCATAACCAATGTCTCTTATATCTCCTGTACCAGGAAAATAATCTCCAAATTTGTGGAACGATACAGTCATGACTCTGTCGGTTGTATAAAAAGCCTCTTCAACACCATCTCCATGGTGGATATCAATGTCAACATATAAAACACGCTGCACATAAAGAAGTTTCACAATCACAAGATCAACATGCAACAAATAACAAAATAAAAAATTTTCAGGATGCATCCTATTCCAAGTATGAGTTTATTCAAACCACAACCACCATACTACATGAAGTGATAGTGATTAAAGATTACAAAAAAAAAAAAAAAAAGATTGCATATCTTGAGTCTTTACCATTAATCAGTGGTGCACTACGTTAATATGATATGGTATCACAGGACAAATGAAAGATTTACAACAGTTAATAGTTAATCATGCCTCAGTATGGATTAGAAAGAAAAATCTAACAACTAATAATTAATGGTTAATACTTCTGTAGCTACACGAACCTCATAATGTTTAAGGAGCTCCAGTATCGCCAGAACAATATCATTGACATAACAGAACCCAGAAGCTTCGCACTTCTTCGCATGGTGTAGACCACCAGACCAATTGACAGCAATATCACAAACCTTATGGTTTAACTTAACGGCACCACCAACAGATCCACCAGCATAAGTTTGACAGAAAGAATAAAGGCCATCGAAGACAGGACAGTCCTCACCAACATTGAAGCGCTTAAGCTGTCTCAACTGGTCTTGCTGCGTTTCAGGGGTAATGTTTTTAAGAAACGCCACATAATCATCAGCGTGAAATCTGCAGAGGACTTTATCTCTCGCAGGAAGAGGCTTGAAAACCTGCATATGCTGGAGTAAACCATAATGGGCGAGAAGGGCATGCGTCATTCGGATTCGATGTGGCTTCATTGGGTGCCCCTGACCATAATAGTAATTCCCGACCTCAGGGTCGTAGAAATAGCTGACCTTCCTCTTCACGCCGTCAGGCCCAGATGATAATGAATTGCCGCCTGTCTCCATACCCCCCACGAGGTACAAAGAATTCTAGGGCAAAAACAGCCAAGAAGTAACCGAACTTTGAGTTGGGTCACCAAAATACTTAACTACAAATGGTAAGAACCCACATAAATTCAATCAGATTTTATCCCAAAACGAAATTCAGAGAGCGAACATCAAAAACGAAAACAACGAACCAAAGCAAATTATAGTCTCTAACTTAACGTCAACATCCGGATTCAGGCAAAAACAACGGTTAATGAAACTACCTTCTCGTAATGAATGTAAACGAAGTATAACTTCGATGCGAGCGAGAAACGTAATACAGTAAAGAAAGGTTAGGGAAATTGATCTTCCCTGAATAATGAGCAAACAAAACAAGAACAAAAACCTGAAGCCGAGAAGAGAGCGCACCTCGAGAATGGTGGAAGAAGCGGCCCCAATACCTTCCTCACTATGCCCAACAACAGACGATGAAATTGAAGCCCAGTATCTATACACATGGTTAATATATGGACGAAAACTATTTATTTATAATCCTAATATTTCACTCACTCGTAAGATATAATATATTTTTATTTTTATTTTTATAAATTTTTCTCTATAAAACTAATAAAGGTGGATTTAAATTTATTAATGTATTTAAAAATAAAAATAAAATCGACATAATAATTAATTTTAAGTTTTAATTGATACACGTTAAAGTTACGTATAAATTGACTTTTACCATGTTGTAATGTAAATATAAAATGTGACAAAAATTTGTAATATGATAATTTGAGAAATTAAAATAAGTATTATCAAATTTAAAAATTATTTATCCATATAAAAATTTATTAAACACGAACGTATTAGATATATATATATATATTTATATATATTTTTTTTTTTTTTTTTTTTTTTTTTTTTTTTTTTTTTTTTTTTTTNTAAATTTGTATTTAAAGGCTACTGTTTACTTAAAAAAAAATAGCTTATACTATTTTTTGTACTAATTAAACTCATTGAATGTTAAACAGTTTTTCAATTATGTTTTTATTTATTATTTTTTTTAATCTAAGAAAATTTAATGTTTATAATTGATGTTAGTGGTGATCTAATACTACCGGGGACGAAAAGAAGAAAACAAAAAATAAATAAAAATAAAAATAAACAATAAAATATACGGTTTTATTGTTTGTTTTAATTTATTTTTATTTTTTGTTTTCTTTGTTTCATGACATGATAGATTGGTATTAGAGCTAGTCACTGAACAGTAAGATGTATTGGATAATGAAAGTCTCATCTCGGCTAATTTAAGGAATGATCATGGGGTTTATAATCAAAGAATACTCTCTCCATTCGTATGAGACGTTTTTTGGGAAGCCCAAAGTAGAGTTTATACTCAGAGTGGACAATATCATAGAGTCGTGTTCATCTAACATGGTATCAGAGTCATGCCCTAAACTTAGCTATACCAATAGATTGGTAAGGATTACAAAAGAAAAAAGAGCTGAACCTTGATTAAATTAAGGGGAGGCGTACTTTGTTCGAGGGGAGGTGTTGGATGATGAAAGTCCGAAAAGTTTCACATCGGCTAATTTAGGGAATGATCATGAATAGCCATGAGAGCTTAGAGCTTATGCAAATCAAAGAATACTCTCTCCATTCGTATGAGACTTTTTTTGGGAAGCCCAAAGTAGAGTTTATACTCAGAGTGGACAATATCATAGAGTCGTGTTCATCTAACATGGTATCAGAGTCATGCCCTAAACTTAGCTATACCAATAGATTGGTAAGGATTACAAAAGAAAAAAGAGCTGAACCTTGATTAAACTAAGGGGAGGCGTACTTTGTTCGAGGGGAGGTGTTGGATGATGAAAGTTCGAAAAGTTTCACATCGGCTAATTTAGGGAATGATCATGAATAGCCATGAGAGCTTAGAGCTTATGCTCAGAGTGGACAGGAATTGTAAGGACAGACAGATAATATCGGGTTTATGAATAAAAATTGTTTTTTCATAAAAAGAAAAATAAAATTGAAAGGGGCCGTTAGAAATTTTAATTCGTGTGTAAGGCTCACGAGTACTAAATGGTCTACCGTCTCCTTCCCTTACATTTACTGTTACTAAATTCCCATGAAGAAGACGATGAAGCCGCCCTCCATTTTCGACATCTATATAAACCTCGGCCCCTCTGGCTTCATTCTACAGCCATAGCCGCCCAATCAGTCTGAGATTCGAACGAAATGGAGCAGAAGCTTGAAAGCAAAGGCAAAGTGTGCGTAACTGGAGCTTCTGGATTTTTTGCTTCTTGGCTTGTTAAGCGATTGCTTTTGTCTGGCTATCATGTGATCGGTACTGTTAGGGATCCAGGTTTCTATCTCTCTCTGTCTCTCTCTTTCTCTCCGGTTTGAATTTGCTAAAGAATAGGGCATAGAGAAGAAGTTCACTGATTGGTTGAAACATTTGTTTAGGGAATGTGAAGAAGGTGGAGCATTTGTGGAGATTGGAAGGAGCCAAGGAGAGGCTTCGACTCGTCAGGGCTGATTTGCTGGAACGTGGGAGCTTCGATGATGCTGTGATGGGATGTCATGGCGTTTTCCACACAGCTTCCCCTGTCTTGGATGCAACCCATTCCAAGGTAAAATCCTTGAGAATTTAAGCGGATAGATTATCTATGCCTTATTTGTATTCTTGTGATTGTTGTGCTTTTGAATTCATCTAAGCTTGCTCTCATCAGATATGGATTAACACATGGATTATGTTCTTCAAGGCTTACAACTTTTTTGTTTGGCAAACTCTCTGATACATTGAAGTCTAGTACAATTCTGATACCATGTTAAAATCATTATTGATGTTCTAATATGGTACCGTGTTTAATCGATACTGTGCTAAGTTACCACCGACCCCATAAAACTGAAACAAATTGATGAGAGTTAACTTAATCTTTCAAGATTCACATTTAAAATTTAACCAGACATTGAATTTTGTTTTCCATTTGAAGATCATATACTACTTTCCATAGAAAAAGGTGGTTCTGATTCAATACCATTTTCTTGGAATCCAAACAGGACGAAACGCTGGAACCAGCTATTGAGGGCACATTGAATCTGCTACGTTCATGCAAGAAGAACCCATCTCTAAGGCGTGTGGTACTCACTTCATCTTCCTCAACTGTTAGAGGAAGAGAAGATATTGACCCCAAAATACCATTGGATGAGTCATCTTGGACCTCTGTTCAACTGTGTGAGAGACTTAAGGTGCCATCATATAATCCCCATTCAAATAATTCATTCTTTTAATATGGATCTTGTTTTTGGAAACTATATTTGATCCTTAGCAATTTTCTCTTGCTCTGTTCAACTGTTGTTAGCCATCATTTTGAATATTATTCTATGCCTATATGGATTTAAAGTGTGTTTCCCATTTTCTTGCAACAAAAACACCTTGTATGGGACATCAAACAAAAGTTGTGGTATGCTCTTGCAAAAACTCTAGCAGAAAAGGCAGCTTGGGATTTCTGCAACGAAAACGGAATCGATTTAGTAACCGTGCTCCCTTCGATGATCATCGGGCCTAGTTTGTCGCCTGATTTATGTTATACAGCAGCTGTTGTCCTTGGCCTGCTTAAAGGTAAGTGAAACTTAAATGGCTTGCGATTTTTGCACTCTTGGTTTTTAGGAATCAAATAGACTGAGTTTTTCTTTATTATTATGAAACAATGCCAGGGGAAACAGAAGTTTTCCAATCACTTGGAAGGATAGGCTATGTTCATATCGATGATGCTGCACTCTGCCACATCCTTGCTTTTGAGAACAAAGATGCTCAAGGCAGATACATTTGCTCCTCAATTGTGCTGGAAATCAACGACTTGGCACCACGCTTATCGTCTCGCTATCCTTCATTCCCCATCTCGAAAAGGTTTACTTTGATCGCCTTAACTATCGAGTTTCTCTTTTAGATAAGAAACTTTGATTGGTTTGATTTTTGGTTCTTGGAAACTATGTTGAAATGTGAGGTTGAGAATGATATGAACATGGATGAACATTTTTTCTTCAGGTTTGAGGCATCAAACAAACCATATTATGATTTCAACATATCAAAGGTTGAGAAGTTGGGGATGAAGTTCAAGTCTGTGGAAGAGATGTTTGATGACTGCGTTGCATCTTTCTTGGAGCAAGGCCATCTTTCTTCACCTTCGTTTATACCACTCCCTTAAACTGGAAAATCACTTCAAACCTCCATGTTTGCAGTCATTAAATACAAAAATAAGGTTTATATATCATATTCAAAGAATCTATGCTCTCATTTATCCCTTTATTGAATATTTTTTCGAGTTTGAATAGGTTTCATGTTTCCTAACGAAGAATTTTCATGTTTTCATGGTATAGTTTGTCCATTTATCCCTTCACTGTATGAATTGATCAAAACAACAAAAGTTATAGATGACATACAACGAAGAAAAATGACAAAGTAATTTAAGCATTAGAGCGCGTTGACCTATTCTATGACATCCCCGACTTCAACTCAAGCCTTGTGTATGTTTGTTTCGGGGTGGAGTGAGAAACTCGGTTTGAGACCCTGTCTCTAATGATGGAATTATGAGAGTAAATGGGAGTCGAGACGGGGCCTCATTGTCAGGCCATACTGAGGGTCTTTACCTTTCCTGCCAGCCGTGTCGAGTTGTACGTCCTAATAGGGGAGATGATTGATCAGAAGTATGAGATATCGAACAACTCAAGCGCCTCATGAGCTCTTCTCTACATCTCCAACTCAAACAACTCGGCTTCTCTCTCATAGCTATATTCATTATGAGGATTTAAACTTTTAGTTTCAATAAAACTTTAGAATTATGTTCATATCTTTTTAGGTACAATAAATTTTAGATGAATGATTACATCACCTTTATCATCTTTATTATTGAGGTATACTTATGACATCAATTATGAACATAATTAATGATCGATTGATTTATATTTTTGTCAAGATGCTTTACCCTTGGCCCAGTTAATTTTTTGTTTTATCCATACCTACCATTGTTATTTTTGGCTCGACCATATATGTTCCCGCTGCCCCCACCTTATCTTATGACTATTTTTTCTAGTACAATGTGTGCCCACACCAACATGTGCGGGTAATATGTATTGATTAATCCCTTTTAAGGTTTGATGCACTTTCCAAACATGATGACCAAGTGCACGAAGAGTGCGAGTATAAGAGTCCAAGCTCACTGGTAGCAGATATTGTCATTTTTTAGCTTTCCCTTTCTCGCTTCTCCTCACAGTTTTTAAAACGGTCTACTAGGAAGAGGTTTTCCCACCTTCTATAAAGAATGCATCGTTCTCCTCCCTAGCTGACGTGGGATCTCACAGCAAGCAACTGAGACACGGCTTGCGACAAGCCATGCAAAGACTAGGTCAGTTCAATGTTTATGCCACTAAAACATGTTCAAATTCAACTCACCTAATACTCTTGAAAAGACATGCTCGACATGCTCGACGTGTCAGCTAAGTATTAAACAACGACAAAAGATCAATAGATCAATCAACCAAAAAAAAATTGAAAATAATTGAAACTTAAGAAAAGAATGGTGTTAAGAGGAAGGAGGGTTCAAGAAATATGAAGATGAAAGGTGCTTGGCCTGAGATTCCTTATTGAAATGGCACATTGATGGTGAATGGGCAGGTAGTCACAGCCCCCACAGCCCCATACAGCCACCACAGAAACAACATGTGGACGCCTTCCACCGCAATCGCCCAGTGGCTACACTAATCACCACACCTTTCCTTTTCCTTTACAAAAATGAATATTATCCGAAATTAATTTGCCCGCACCTAATAATATATTGTCCTTCTCTAATAGTCTAAGCCCACTGTTAGTAAATATTGTATTTTTTTTTATTTTTTCATTTTGAGCTTCCACTCAGGATTTTTAAAACCCAACCGAGGATCTCACAGCCTTGCTAAAAAATATATTGTCTTTTTTGGTTTTTTTTTTTTTTTTTTTTTTTTTTTTTAACCTGACGGATGTTGGATCTCAACCTGACAATTTTAAAACGTATGCACTCTTATAAAAAAATGTTTTGTTTTTATGATAATATTTTAGAGAACTTGGTAATGACACAATATTTGCCACTCAAGAGTCTGAATAGATCCGAAAATATTATTGCAGTAAACAAGTTAAGAATGAGAAAATGGAATTGAGATTGAAGGTTCAATCTTCATTGATATTCACAACGTTTAAATAGATACAAGCTATCAACTAATACCTACTAGCTAAATCTTGAGAATAAAATAAAATATACTACTACTCAAATCATTAAAAAAAAAATAATTAATTGATTATAAATATTTAAGATATATTCTATAATTAATATATTCTCAAAATATTAACTAATTACGAATATCTTGACTCATTCAAATTATCAATAAGTTGCACTAAATTTTGACAGATGAGACTATAAGAGTAAAAAAAAAAAAAAAAAAAAAATCAAATTATAGAAAATGACGTGAAACTTTATACTATATTTATTTTTTCATTAATATATTTAAATAATAAAAAATGGGAGTTTTGGAAGAAATAAATATAATTTTGTTAAAAAAACGAAGAGGTGCCAATAGTTTTTTATCTACATACCATTTTATTGTTACTAATATTATATTTATCTTGTTTCTAAAGTATTAAATTATATTAAATATTTTATTCTATTAAGATATTTTAAAAGTACTTTTTTTTTTTTTGTTTTATTTTGTGTAAAAAAAGGAAATTAAACAGTTCTAAAACGTCATCAAAGCAACCAAAAGGCAAGCAAAGCAGGTAGTTTTTGCAGGAATCAAGGAGCTGGGGGTTCAATTTTCAGTGATTAGTACGTGGAGAAACTTGTTTCATGCGGTCCCTGGAGGCTCTGTGGCCTCATGTACTATCCATCCAAATCTTTCCCTGTATTTCCCTTTATTTCTTTTGTTTTTCTCTCGTGGGGAAATCTGATAAAGAGACAAGACTATGGATAAACTGAGCTTGAATCAGCGGTCATCATGGGATTTCCTCCAATTTACATGGGGTATGCAATTCGTTTGGGTGGGGGCATATTTATTGGCGAATGGGGACTTTATCTTCGACTGTCATCCCTTCTGCACACCACCTGTTCGATCAAAGTCCTCAAACAGCTTTTGGGTCTGATATTTCACTTTGAACCCCAGAAATGGTTTCTGGGTTTTCAGAATTCAGTTGAGAGTTTCTGACTTGTATAAAAATTCCCATTTGTGGGAGCTTCTGCTTACTTCACTTGCTTTGAAGTGGGTTCACTCTGTTTTTCCATATAATTGAATCATGCAGGTAAAGCCGTTTGTTTCCTGTTTGTCTGCATTTTCTGTACTTGTGTTGGGTTTTTGGGTTGTTGGTTTGTTGGGGAAGATGATTCTTCTCTTTGTTTTCATTTGCTAATCTCTTTGGCAGCTGGTTTTTCGAATTCTTTCCTTTGTCAAGCTCTGTTTTGGCCTCGAAGATTGTTCTTATTTTGTTAGTATATTAAAACTTTGAAACCTTGGTGAATCCCTTTATTAATTTGACATTACATGGTAGGCGGTTCTGTTCACAAACTGAAAAGAGACATTAACAATGGAGGACAAGCGAGGTATCAGCAGCAACAAGCCAACCGAAAAATGGATGGCATTTGACAGAGAATCAAACACAACAAACACTCCTGGAAATGAAGCAAAAGTAGACAGAAAAAGCTGGCAAGCTTCTGCCACAGGGGCAATATCAACAGAAGCAATCATAGCAGAGAGGGCGGCGGAGTGGGGACTGGTGGTGGAGACGGACGTGGAAGAGGGCAGTTTCAAGGCCGTTGGGAGAGCATCAGGGGAAGGAGGGGGCAGCAAAAGATTATCAGGGAAAATCAGTGGCACAGAAAGAACACCAAGCTTTAGCAATGAAACTTCTGGAGTTTTTCCAAGGGCATCACAAGAGTTGAAGGATGCTTTGTCTTCTTTGGAACAGACATTTGTAGTCTCTGATGCCACCAAACCAGAGTGTCCCATCGTGTATGCGAGCAGTGGATTCTTTGGCATGACTGGTTATGCTTCAGAGGAGGTCATTGGAAAGAACTGGTAAGATCAATTCACTATGCGTTCTAAAAAGGAAAAGAAGAGAAAAGAAAAGAACTTTTTGGTGTAAAAGTTGTATGAAAAAGGCACTCCAAGAGAAGTACAATTTTGGGTCAAATAGTAAGTGGCAAAAGAGATGTCCAATAAAGATGTTCATTTATAATCATTTACTCTTTTCAGAAAGTAAGTTAACCCATATTCCTTCTCTCTCTAATTTGCAAAAAGTTCCGTCCTTTCTGAATATTGCAAGAGGGAAAATTTTAGTTTATGTATATATATATACACGCACAAGCTAGCCATGGAATGCCCAGATGCATCTTGCTTGGATCTACAACATTGATGTTTCTAAATTTTTGTTAGAGCCCCAGCTGGGCAGTGTAGATGCTGGTCGAATAATCAGTTTTCGAAGTCTTGGGTGTTAGGCTAAATGTATTGCTTATCCAAGATGGTTGGATTTCAAATGGAGCACAGTAAAATGAAAGTTGACTTGCAGTGGAGCTGCACTGAGCTTAAATTTTCTTACTTGGGTACTGACGGAGGTTTTGTTGGTGTTTTCTTTTTCTGGGTGGCAGTCGTTTTCTTCAGGGACCAGAAACGGACCAGAAAGAAGTTGACAAAATTCGATATGCAGTGAAAAATGGCAAAAGCTACTGCGGAAGGCTCTTGAACTACAAGAAGAATGGCACTCCTTTCTGGAATCTGCTGACAGTCACGCCTATCAAGGATGACAATGGCAATACTATCAAATTTATTGGGTTTGATTTCTTCTTCGTCTTTTGACTCATCTTTTGCTAATGCAGATACTTTTGCACGCACATTTGACTGTCACGAGTCCTGCCTGTGCTTTTCCTGTGCATGAATTTTTGATAGAATAATCATAATGATAAGACTTGGAGTTACTGAAATACAAAGAGAATAAAGAAAGTTATGCACGACCACAGAAGTCTTAGAGTAAAAACTGTAATGAACTAAGAAATTGAAGAAGCAATGTTGACTTGAGAATCTTTCAACTATAAATTACATGCAAAAAAATTAAAGTTTCTCCAATTACTTCTGTACAGTTTATTGGAGCTTTGGTTTTATTATTTTGATGTTTTTTTTTTGTAATATAAACTCAAAAGAATGGTATTTTCTATGGCAGAATGCAGGTAGAAGTAAGCAAGTACACAGAAGGCATAAATGAGAAAGCATTACGACCAAACGGATTGCCAAAGTCATTAATCCGATATGATGGTAACTGTTCTTCCAAATTTCTATGGCATATGATGCTACCTTCACCTCTAATTTTCACTTTTGATGTTTTAGCTCGCCAGAAGGAAAAGGCAATGGGTTCGATCACAGAGGTTGTTCAGACTGTGAAGAATCCCCGTTCTCATTATCGAGCAATGAGTCATGACACCACCAGAAAAAAAGAAGATTTGGAGAAGTTCAATCTTGACTATGTTCTTCCGAAGTCCATTCTAGCTGCAAATGCTACACCAGTAAGACAGACTCCTCAACAGGACCTGAGAGATGATGGTTTAGGCAAGAAACCTAGGTTATCAAGTCGGGTTTCTTTCACGGGGTGAGTTATTTTACTTAATTGTTGATCGTTTCACTATGTTGACGCCAATGTTGGTCGTGGAAGGTTTAATTCCTTTGGAACTCATGCAATTAATTCTAATTTCATAACTGCACGGACTAAATGGTTGGTTAATATGATTTCTAATTATCACTTTGTAGTACTTGATTCACGATTCTCTTTGTTCTGCCATCTTGCAGGCTCAAAGGGAAATCTCTAAGCAGTTCAAGGAAGCTTGAAGTAATAGCCTTTGAACCAGAAATTTTGATGACCGATGAAATCGAACGGACTGATAGTTGGGACCGTTCTGAAAGAGAAAGGGATATTCGCCAAGGAATTGATTTAGCTACCACATTGGAGCGCATTGAGAAAAATTTTGTCATTACGGATCCAAGGCTTCCGGATAATCCAATTGTACGACCACTTTCTCTTATTGTGGAGAGGTTATAGTTAAAATGGCTCTGAAACATGAATTTATTAATCATAGATGTGGAATAATATTCAGGTGTTCATAGAAAAGAAAATTTTAGTTCATAATGTATCTCTAGCAATATATTAGCAAGTTTAAACTGCACAACATTCTTAGTTAATATATTAGCAAGCTTTGCAAAAACTTTGGTCATGTTTAAATTGCATACTGTAATAAAAATTAACTTTACTCTTGTATGCAGATATTTGCATCCGACAGCTTTCTTGAATTGACAGAATATACACGTGAAGAAATTTTGGGACGAAACTGTCGGTAAGGACACCGTCACATATTATTTATTAATTTGATAAAAAGTATTGTTCTGTTCTGTGTTTTTTTTTTCTACTTCCAGTCAAAACCTTTCTAAGTTTCACTTAATCTTTCCATACTTTTTCATGCCATCCATCATTTCTCTTTCTCCCTCATACCTTGGTCGACGTGAATATGAATAAACTTCATTATTTTGAAGATGAGTAATATGCTTAAATATAGAACCAGCTGGGAACAATTTAACTACATTATATTTAGTTAATTTGTTCCTACGGTAATATTCTGGTCGGTTAACACTAATCCATGTTCTACATGGCCAAGGAAGCATTGACTCGAGCAAAGACCGGGCCCATTTGAACTTATGTCGAACTTTCAAATGAATTTTTGCAGAAAGTTTTCTTTCATAATAAATGTAGTACATTTCCTGTTCATCCCACAGGTTTCTTCAAGGACCTGAAACAGATCAAGACACTGTCACAAGGATAAGGGATGCAATTAGGGAACAAAGAGAAGTGACTGTTCAGTTGATCAACTATACCAAGACTGGTAAGAAGATGCGGTGATGTTATGATAATGAACACATTGGATGGACACCGATAACACGATCAACTGTAATGAGTTTTACTTGTCAATATTACCTCCGTTAGATTTAGTTTGAATGATAATATTAAATATACAGTTTTCTTTTCTTACGTTCTTTTAAGTTTATATTGTGCAATTCCATGTAGATTTGAGCTTTGAAACCCGTTGGATTTAATCCTTTAGCAGCAGCTTTTAAAATTACCTGATTTTATGAATTATAGGTAAGAAGTTCTGGAATTTATTCCACTTGCAACCGATGCGAGATGAAACGGTAACTATTAGAACTTTCTTCTAAAGCATCGTTGATACTTGAATTTACAATGTCGTATTGCAAATTCTATCCCATTTAACATTTTCTTCTAAGCCCCATTTTATTTTTATAGGGAGAGCTTCAATATTTTATTGGTGTACAACTAGATGGAAGTGGTCATGTGGAACCTTTGCAAAACCGTCTTTCTGAGACAGCAGAGCTGCAAAGTGCCAAGCTGGTATAATTTTATTTTTCTTATTATTTTCACTCCCTTGGTGAGTTTGATTGAAGCACGTGCAAAAAAAAAAAAAAAAAAAAAAAAAAAAAAAAAAAAAAAAAAAAAAAANTCATATTGTAGTTATTCAGTGTTTTTCGTAATAATTTTTCTCTAAATATCAAGGATGGTCCACTTTTTATGTCCTATTATTAGGTTAAAGCCACTGCAGAAAATGTTGATGAGGCTGTCCGTGAACTTCCTGATGCCAACTTGGTAAGGTATTTCTTTTGCTCTATGTTTGAATTGGAAAGAAGTAACCTTTCACATTGATATGTATATCGTTGTGTTTTGAACTTCGATAGCTATGTCGTAGTTTAATTATACAACTGCTCCTGTTTCAGAGACCAGAAGATTTGTGGTCAATGCATTCTCAACCAGTCTTCCCCAGGCCTCACAAGAAGCACAGTTCTTCTTGGACTGCTATACAAAAGGTTAACTTATGTACCATTCTATTCTTTTATCTTCTTTGTAAAAGTGTGACCGTTTGCCACTGCTCATTTCTTTGTAAGCTTCTAATTCCTGCAAAGTAAAACACCGAACCACCAGAAGGGTGCTCCCAGTTTCCTCGTTCTTCCTAATTCTTGCCTTGGACAAAAATTCGTCCATAGATTTTAAAAACTAGCTGAGTAGATTCCGTCTCTCATTAGGGAGGGAGTTTTAGTCCACGAGAGCAAATGAGGCCATTGATGATGTTAATTCTAGAAATATTTTTACTGGTTTTTGTATCTTGCTAAGATTCCTTCTTGAGAATTTACATTTTCTTTGTAGATTATTCGACGTGGTGAAAAAATTGGACTCCAACATTTTAAGCCAATTAAACCACTGGGTTGTGGAGACACCGGCAGGTAATGTAGTGATAGGGCATTGTACATGATTACTTCTTTTTTATTTTGTTATGCTCCACATTTATTGTAAGTTCTTTTTTAAATAATTATTTTTTAAACCAATTTGTGTGAGAAATGAAATTGATCAGCAATAAAGTGGACTAAATAGGAAGTGAATGCTGTTAAGTTTGATTCTAAACACTACGAAGCAGCTCGACTCAAAAAGGGACGATTTCATTCATTTACTCTCATGTAAAGTTTTGGAGTTGTACTCAATTTCGCTTGAATTTCTCTTTTCACAACTTTTTTTTAGACAACTTCTTTAATTAAAAAGAAATATATATTATTGAGAATTATTGGAGTGCGTCCCACATTGGTTAATTTAGTGGAAGATCATGGGTTTATAACTGGGGAATACTATCTCCATTGGTATGAGGCCTTTTTGGGAAACCCAAAGCAAAGCCATGAGAGCTTATGCTCAAAGTGGACAATATCATACCATTGTGGAGAGTCGTGATTCCTAACATGGTATCAGAGCCATGCCCTAAACTTAGCCATGTCGATAAAATCCTCAAATGTCGAACAAAGAATTGTGGGCCTCGAAGGTGTAGTCAAAAGTGACTAAAATGTCGAACAAAGGGTGTACTTTGTTCGAGGGCTCCAGAGAAAGGAGTCGAGCCTCGACTAAGGGGAGGCTATTCGAGAGCTCTATAAGCCTCAGGGGAGGCTTATAGTGTACTTTGTTTGAGGGGAGGATTGTTGAAAATTATTGGGAGTGAGTCCCACCTTGGTTAATTTAGTGGAAGATCATGGGTTTATAAGTGGGGAATACTATCTCCATTGGTATGAGGCCTTTTGGGGAAACCCAAAGCAAAGCCATGAGAGCTTATGCTCAAAGTGGACAATATCATACCATTGTGGAGAGTCGTGATTTCTAACATATATATACCTGAAGAACCACACAGCCGCTTCCTTTGAGAAGTAAGGCCATCTAACCGTACCAAATTTCTGATATATTCTGTTGATCTGGCCCTTGGAGGCTACTATATGGACTTTTACTTTTAGCTTGATGCAAAGGGTACCCTACTATCTTTTTCAACCATGTTATGTAATTTCGCCATCTTGTCCCTGGAAGTTTTGTAATTTTTGGTGTCATCAAGCCTTGTTAATTTTGCACCTGCTCTGTTAACTTATGCAGCATATTTGCTGCAGTGTTCATCTGGTGGAACTTCTAGGTACAAGTGAACTTTATGCCTTGAAAGCAATGGAGAAATCAGCACTTTTGAATCGAAACAAGGTATTATAAGAAAACCATTGTTTGATTTACTAGAAGCTTATGCCTTCTTCTACACAGTTCAAGTACTCTGTAGAGTTCATGATTGAATCAATAACACTTCATGCATCTCAAATAAACGAGACTTATAAGATTAAAAGAGACTCTGCTCGCAAACATATCTACAGGTAAATGAATATCAAATTTCTGAAAATTGGAACATATAGTTGCAGATGCTTCAGTATAGTATCACTGGGTTTTGAACGAATGCACCAGCTAGCTATGTAGTTACTTCATCTAATCCCCTTGTTTGAAGAGTAATTTGTGTTTTTGTGAAGGTCCACAGAGCATGTATTGAAAGGCAAATCATTGCGCTCCTGGATCATCCTTTTCTTCCAACACTATACACTTCATTTGAGGTGCAATCATGTCTTACTCCATTTCTTATTTCCAAACTAATTCTAGATGCACTTTTTAGAACTATTCCTGCTCATTTTATACAAATATGGAATGTTTATGAATTTTAACTATATCTCTAACTGACTATTCCCATTTAACCATGCACACGTTACAAAAGATAGCTGCATAGTGATATCTTTATCCGCATTTTTTTTTCCAGACCGCTACACACGTTTGTTTGATAACCGACTTTTGTGCTGGTGGGGAGTTGTTTGCATTACTTGACAAGCAGCCAATGAAAATGTTTAAAGAGGATTCTGCAAGGTACTCTTTTTTTATTAACACCAAAAATTTCGAACTTTTTCATTAAGTTAGGAATTGAGATTATTATGTACAATATGTGGAAGTCGAATGTTGTATTGATCTCTTGGTATGTGGGGAAAGGAACTGTGACCATCCATGATAATTTTAACTTAATATTTTATGTTAGCTCGAGGTATCAATATGTTTACTTCGTTCATCCAAGCCATGTTCACGCTCTTGACTTATTATGCCCCATTCTCGTCTTCAGGTTCTATGCTGCTGAGGTCGTCATTGGCTTGGAGTATCTTCACTGTCTAGGTGACTTTGATCTTTTAGGTTCTTCGATTTCATCTGACATATATGCAATATTTCTTCCTATTCTTCTGATGCTTTGAGTGCAGTCGTCTGAGGATAACATCGACTTACAGTAGGATTTTCTGAATGATGAAATATTGTTCCCTTCAAGAACATTTTGACTTCATTTGTGAAGTTGATACAGATTTGAAAATTCATTAATTGATATGAATAATTACACAAATCACTAGGTGTAGCACTGATTTTTAGGCCAAGAATAAAATATTCTCTTTGACTTCTTATGATCTCTAAAGACATACTAAAAAATCATATTCCTTTTTTGATTCTAAGTCTGCAGCTAGGAGAGAAATTGGTCTACGAAGCTTTTTTCGAGTTCTATCTCTTGTGTTTACCATTTTGTGTAATTTTGAACTCCAAATAATTTTGGTAAAAGGCTTCGAAATAATCCCCATGTTACACACAAGGGATTTAAAACATAGATTTACTGTAAACGAATATTAACGGCCTGGTGGTCGGCGTAACAATAATGACATTAGTTAATCTCAATACTCATAGTATGTAAGGTGTACCGTATGACAAGATAAACTGCATTGTTAACTAGAGAAAAGCGTTTAAGTTCCTTATGTTGGATTTTTTTTTCCTTTTCATGATCTTATGCAGGAATCATTTATCGAGATCTGAAGCCTGAAAATATTCTTCTCCAGAAGGATGGGCACGTTACACTTGCTGACTTCGATTTATCACTTGTGACATCCTGCAAACCGCAGGTGCCTTCCAATTTCATTTTCAATCGTTAAAAAGCACTTCTTATAGAGACCCATATTCAAGCTTTTCATATTATTAAAGTTCTGAAATGGTGTTAATTATATGAAACAAGCCCCAAGTCATGCATCATGGAAGATATCTTATTAAATAAAAATGTAACACAAGAGGAGTGCATAGGCCCCTGACATGGAGGTTAAAAAAAACTAATTCTGAGCTCGTGGATTCCGGTCCATGAGCTGCTATATCATCCTAGAATGCTTCTCCTCCTGATCAAGTACTTGTTCGTTCGTTTACTATCTCATGCATTTTGCATGTTGATATACTATTTTCTAGTTATATGATCTACACTCCAGTAAACTTCCATTCTAATGAAATTTATAAGATCCCGTCTACTTTGTGTGGATGATACTAATTCTAATTATACTCACCGAATCATAGATTGTGAAGTATCCATTGCATCACGGTAGAAGGAGATCACGAAGTCAACCACCGCCAGTATTTGTTGCAGAGCCGATCACGCAATCAAATTCTTTCGTTGGAACTGAAGAGTATATTGCTCCTGTATGGTGAATCCCCTATTATGCGTTCATCTACTTCATACTAAGATTATTTGATTAATTTGTAAAACAAGACGTTTTTATGGAGTCGTGTAATATAAGGTATATAGTTTACATGATGTGGAACACAAGAAGAATAAGTAATTCAGTATCTAAAGACTAGGTACGTAGGTCCAGATGAGCATGTCTTTCTTGGATATCTATTGCTTCAGAGCATGATAGTAGTTTTTAGATTACACTTTCAACTAAGAAAACATATAAGATGTTGATGATGATGATTTCATCGATTAGTTCTTCTCAAGTCCTTATTGGTGCATCAATTGCAGGAAATTATAACAGGGGAAGGTCACAGCAGCTCTATCGATTGGTGGGCTCTTGGTAAGACCATGGTGCACTTTTAGACTATTTTCCTTTTCCTCTTAGCACTTTCCGTTCCTAATTTTCTCCAAAATCATGGCACTATAATGCCTCGATCCTACGTATATTCCGAAACTATGTTCTTGTTAGTCGACTATCCGTTCCAATCTTTTTATCATCAAATTATTTATTCTACGTATCTGTTTTTGTTGGATAAGCATTCACCTCTGCTTCTTTTACTATCATTTTTTTGTGATGCTTTTCTAATTCAAGACTTGAGAATCGTTGTGTTTGGGATTCAGGTATATTGTTGTATGAGATGCTTTATGGTCGCACGCCTTTCAGGGGAAAGAACAGGCAGAAGACTTTTGGTAACATCTTGCACAAAGATCTCACCTTTCCAAGTAGCATACAGGTAAAATAATAAATCGCACTGAGATGTTGCTTGGTACCCTGCTTCTTTTTTTAATATCATAGTGCTTATGTTATGATCTAGTTTATAAACGCCACAAGAAGACTTTAAATGTTATCAACTTTAGTTAAAAAAAAACATCTTAAGGTAGATGTGATATCACTATACATAAGGTTGTACAGATCATTGTAAGGCTCATATTTGGCTTAAAAAAAGATTCAGTTTTTATTCACATTCAGTGTTCACGTAGTAAATTTTACAGTTGTGTAGACTAAATTGATAGGAAAACCATGATCGTTTTTAAACTTTATGTGAGATCTCACATCGGTTGGAGAGGAGAACGAAACATCTCTTATAAGGGTGTGTAAACCTCTCCCTAGTAGACGCGTTTTAAAACTTTGAGGAGAAGCCTAGAAGAAAAAGTCCAAATAGGATAATATTTGCTAGAGGGGTGTGCTTAGGCTTGGCTGTTATTCAGGTTTGTCAAAAGAGTTATTTTAAACTAGCAAGTGAAGTTACTTTGTATGGGGTTTTTAAACTTGCAACAGAAGAGACTTAGAACAACAAGAATATTGGTGTACACATGTGAGATCCCACATCGGTTGGAGAGGGGAACGAATCATTCCTTATAAGGGTGTGGAAACCTCTCTCTAACAGATGTGTTTTAAAATCGTGAGGCTAGCGGCGATACGTAACGGATCAAAGTGGACAATATGTGCTAGCAGTGGGCTTGGGCTGTTACTAATGATATCAGAGCCAGACACCAAGTGGTGTGCCAGCGAGGACATTGTCCCCCACGGGGGGTAGATTGTGAGATCCCACATCGGTTGGAGAGGGGAACGAAACATTCCTTATCAGAGTATGAAAACCTCTCCCTAATAGTCTCGTTTTAAAATCGTGAGGTTGACGGTGATACGTAACAAGCCAAAGCAGATAATGTCTGCTAGCAGTGAGCTTGGGCTGTTACAACCTAATAGTCTAACTGCCTTTGCTAATTGGTCAAAGAATGTCTGAGGCTCAGCCAACACATAACAAGTTATTGGTCTTGAAACCTGTCAAAGGTAGCCACTTAGCATCAATTTGCTAGCGCGCGATCATTTTCTAGGCCTCCTCGAGTATCATTTTTCTTTTATAAACAACTCAAGGGCATATTGATTGCCTTGTTGGTATCATGGAGGGGGAAGTTCATGGGTCCCTGTAGAATGCATTAAACTTGAGGTTTTTTACTATAACTGGTGCTTTCCAATTCCATGCTTATCCAAAAACCTACTTCTGATTTGCATACTCGTCCAGGTAAGTCTTGCAGCAAGGCAGTTGATCAATGCATTGCTTCAAAGAGACCCCACGAGACGTTTGGGATCGAGTACAGGTGCAAATGAAATCAAACAGCACCCCTTCTTCCAATCAATCAACTGGCCGCTGATCCGGTGTACGGTACGGATGCTCTCGACTTTTGAAACCTATATTGCTTGTCAGGAACATCTATGAACAATTAAAAAAACCCGAACCAAACTTGGCTGTCAAAGATCTTTCAAAGAACATAACCATGTTTAACTCTTTATCAGCCATTAACAGAGATGATGTTCTTAAAATCTGCTCGTTTCTTTTGGTATGAAGGTCCCGCCACCATTAGAATCGCCTCTTCATCTTACTGGGAAAGGTGAAAGAGACAAGAACGTAAACTGGGAAGATGATGGGGTGCTTAGCTCAGTGGATATGGATTTTTTCTGAAGGTCCTCACCAGAGTAAAAACTTGAACACGCAGTACAATGGTTATCTCTTACCTGTTACCTGTTAATAAGTCTCGGTTCGTTACCGGCATACATGGCCACCCCGATAATTGCTGTTTGTTAGTGTGAGGCTACCTTCACTGTGATTAAAGTTTCGACATCGCCGGGAATCCGACAGGTGATTTGTATTTCAGGTCATAATCCTTCTACATTCAAGTCTATGTATGTAATGACTGTCTATATAACAATGAACAGGTAATAAAGTTTTCAGGAATAAATTAGCTTACATCTCTATGTTCTTGTCAAAATATGATCTGATTTGAATGAGCAAAGTTCATCAAGACAAAACCACTGTCGTCATGTGACATGATGACATCGTTTGATTGTTGAACAAAATATGTTTGTAATGGTTAAAGCCCACCGCTAGCAGATATTGTCTTCTCTGGACTTTCCCTTTCGGGCTTCCCTTCAAGATTTTTTAAACGGATTATGAGATCTCATATCGATTGAAGAGGAGAACGAAACATTCTTTATAAGGATGTGGAAACCTCTCCCTATTTTGAGGGGAAGCTCGAGAGAGAAAGTTTAAAGAGGATAATATCTGTTAGCATCGAGCTTAAACCGTTTCAATATTCTTTTGAACTTCCGAACTTCTTCCTCTTGTCTTGTTTTAACAATCTGAATCAAATGTCATTTCTTTCAAGGTTGCTGTTCAAGAATGAACATTATGAACAGAAGATGTCTGAACATATTGGATTTGCTGTCAAATTCTTATAGGAATCACAATGAAAAGGAAGTCATTAGGTTGCTTTTTTCACAAGAAATTTAATATATTTGCTTCTTAAAATATTTGGAGAGGGAGAAAATAAATATAAGGCTTGAAAAATATAGTTTCAATTACTTTATTAAATTATAAATTAGACTCATAATTAATTTATAATCTCTGTGTTCATTGGTATATTTAATCATATTTTGCAACTAATCTAATCCAATGAACAAATAATTAATCATAAAATTACCAACATTTGTACATCCACTTGAATTGGTCAATTTAGAGGGCGATGGCTTTTATTAGGGTTTGAGAAATTGAGTTCATGCATTGACATTTGAAACAAATTATATAATTAAGTCTGAATAATTTTTTTTTAAAAAAAAGTCTTAATAATAATATAAGAGGTCTTATTAGATCATCTATGCATTAATCTAAAGAGAAAATGAGTTCGGTTCCCAAATTTGAGTTAAATTTCGAACCTGATTGAATTGTAAACAAGGTCTCGCTCCTTTCTTGTCGAAATTTTATGTCTATAGGCTTTAAAAAACTCGTTTACTCTTACCCGAGTAAGGTTTTTTAAATAGCTGATTCTTTCTTATTCACTGTACCGACAAGAACAATAGAAAGTAAAGGCTATGGCCTATCCTATTATTTACTCTCGAAGAGCCTAGATTGGTCGGTAATGCCGATGAATGAACAAAGACGTCTCTTATCCAATGTTGTGTTTCAATATGGAAAAAACTCTTTTATTTCCTATTCTTCCCGTTCGACCAATTGTTGGCGATTTTCAATCTTTTTCCATTTTTTTGGGGATCAGCCACTACGAGACTTTCCTACAAATACATTCATTTGACAATACTAAAGATGTATTTCCTTTTCGAGCTACACGAAAGAATTATCCGAAAGTCCACCGAAAAAAGTGTTATTTTGAAACTATACTAAAAACTCATAGATGACGTATCTTCCCCTTAATTGTTTTTATCCTCATTCATCATTCAATCCAAATCATTTTGAAATTTTCATATTTTATGATAATTTACATCATAAATCGTACTCCAAAAAATGAAAAATATTACAAAATTTAAAGCATAGATGATACTGATTATTAATGAACAAGAGTTCCAGAAGAATTTCCAAATAATTTCAATCCCAGGAAGAACCGTTCCTTGATTTTCTGGTTAACCTTCCCGGAAAGGAAATCGTTGCATTTACAGAGAAATCCGTTCCGAAGTTCAGAGAACAAAGATTTTTACACAAAAGAACTGGAAATCCGAAAGCAATATACAGTAGAACAATCGATATGAAACGAAAGAAAAGAAGAAATCACTGCAAGAAATAATATAGGGAGGAAGGATTATCTGGAACAACGAAGCGGAGCTTCCTCTCATGGTGTTTCTCGATGTTGAAGAAGCATCTACAGAGAGGACAAGTGAAGCGATTCCTCTCATGCCATTTCTCGATGCAATCGAAGTGAAAAACGTGCGCACAGTCCGGCAATTTGCACACGGAATCTTCTCTCGCGAATTCCGTCAAACAGATGGAGCACATCTCCTCCTCTTCCGTTCGATCATCGCTCCTCTGCAACTCTTCGTATCTTCTCACCAGCAGAGTTCCGCCGCGGGAGCTGTCCATTTCTGGCAAGGAAGCGAGGCGGAAAACACTAGCGACACCGAGAATCGCTTCCTTGACACGAAACAACGGGATCCATACGAAAGTGTTGAAGAAAATGATGGCGAGTCCAATACGCGAATTGAGAAAAATTAAACCTAACATGGCGGTGCTGTGATTGAAAGGAGATTGAAGGAGAGAGCAGAGTTTATAAGAGATTGAAGGAGTGAAGAGGAAGATTAAGTCGTCGATTCCGCCATTAAATTATTGGAGGTGAAGGTCTGTGGAGTCTGACTTTTGGGGGAAGGCGTGGGCCAAATCCTTTCACTTTCAAGTGGAGGTTCTTCGCGATTGAAGAAGAAGGATGTATTATATATTGTTCTTCTGTTCATCGACTTTCGAATTGTTCAACTTTTCTTCACGTCGAGCGATGATTCCGGCGGGGAGACGATGGGCGGCCGGCGGCGATTGCTTAAAGGTACCAGAAAAGCTTCCCATGCCTTCAATTTATTTACAGGCTCAAACGTTTTCTTCCGCCCCAATAAAAAAAAAAAAAAAAAAAAAAACACCTCTTACATTTTTTTCATTTTATTTAAAAAAATATTAAAAGAAAAATTCTTTTAAATTAGTAGCTGTCTAAATTTTTTATTTTTTATATTTATAATAGATCGGGTTATTCAGTTCAACCATATCTAGTTTTAGAAGATCAGTACGATTGGAATAACAGTGCAAAAAATTATGCATAGAACAGTACGATTGGAATAACAGTGCAAAAAATTATGCATAGAACAGTACGATTGGAATAACAGTGCAAAAAGTTATGCATAAAACAGTACGATTGGAATAACAGTGCAAAAAGTTATGCATAGAACAGTACGATTGGAATAATAGTACAAAAAGTTATGCATCTTTATCTATTGTTAATGAGAAATTTCATTATACTTCTATATTTTAATAATTATATTCAATGATAGCCGTAAGTGTCTTATCCACATTTATAAACTATTTTTTTATATCACATTTATGAAACATTATAATTGTCACCGTCATAACTGTCGTGATTGATTGATGTACCAAAAAATATATGGGTTATTTTTTACTAGGTGAGAATCTTATTTCATTTTTGAAGCTCGTGAACTTGTCGTACTATAAGTTGGACTAGTAAGGCCAATAAGATTTTTTTTTTTCTGTCTTTTATTGTTAAAAGTTGAGAGAAGGTATGAGTCGAGCTTTCTCTTACCGATTATGTGTGTTTTGTCTTGTAATTGGGTAATACTCTATTAGGCAATGGTATGATATTGTTGGCCTTTGAACAAAGGGTAACAAAGTATACTCTTTGTTTAACACTTAAGGATTCTATTGACATGTCTAAGTTAAAAGCATGACTCAACCACGACTCTCAACAATAATATGATCCTATTCACTTTGAACATAAACTCTCTTGACTTTGCCTTTGATTTCCTCAACCGACCTCGTACCAATAAAGATAGTATTCCTTACTTATAAACCCATGATCTTCCTCTTAATTAGCCAACGTGTGACTCCTCTCCCAACAATCCTCAATATAACCTACGATTCTTCCGAAACAATCCTCAACATAACCTACAATTCTTCTGAAATAAAGGGTTCGACCAAAAAAAGCATCCAAGAAATGTTCCCAAAGTGCAAATGGCTTGAAGGTAAGCATAAAGAAATCGCCTCAGAAGAATAAGAAGAAGATGTACAAAACGGAGCGAGCGAGCGGTTTATGCAGTGTTTAATCTCCTCTGAACCATTTCCTGCATTAATCTTTTGGCAGTTTCGAGTGCTTGTCCTACGCCGTCAACTTCAGCAGCGATTTTGTAAGCAATTCTCTCCAGATCTGTTGAGCTCATTCTCTTTTCCTGAGGAGAATCTCTAAGCAAATCCAGAAGCCTGCGAGCTCTATCTTGTGCTTCAGCTGTGCCCTCTACTGTGAGTCTCAAAAGGCCAGGGATTGCACCTTCTTTCAAGATGGGTTCGCGGTATGTCTCACGGCAACTCTGGCACATGGAAAGCAAAACTCCCACTGCATTCTCTGTGCTCACAAGAGATCCATCTTCAACTGTCTGTACTAAAGTTAGTATGCCACCATCTGAATTGGAGATTGCAGTTCGCCCTTCATCTGAGTTCGAAATGATCTGAAGGAGGGATGTAGTTTTTTCGGCAAACTTCGAATGCTTCTTGCATTCTTTGAGGAGATCAATTAGAGGGGCAACTGCTCCTGGATCAAGCATCATGGGGCAATTCTCGTGTTCAGTGCAAGCAGATAAATAGTATAGAGCTGTCACTGCATCAACTTTAGCCTGAACACTTCCAGAAATGAGAATCTGAACCAGAAGAGATGTTGCACCAGCTGACAAGATGACCGGTTTATTCGAAGCAGCAGCCGACAAGGTCAGGATTGCTGCAGTGGCTAGTTCCCTCAAACTAAGGTTTTGGAATTTCAGCAGCTCTAGAAGCGGGGGAATAGCACCAGCTGCAACTATTTTTATCTTGTTCCTGATAGTAAAGAAATAATAGGAATGATGTGAAACAATGTGGTAGATTCAGCTGTATGAGTCATAAAACTGAAGCTAAGAAGAGAATCAGCTTATGACCTATAACTCATATAACTGCCTATTCAATTAGCATGTTCGGCAAGAGTTCTTATGATTAATTTAGAAGCCATAGCCCGAACAAGAGTTCTTATGATTAATTTAGAAGCCATAGCCCGAACAAGAGTTCTTATGATTAATTTAGAAGCCATAGCCCCCAAATGGTTCTTCCTTCTAATAACACAAGTTACATGAGAGAGAATAAAAGTCTTGACGAAATTTGTCCGACCAAATCTACAAAATGTAGCAATTGAAATCTAAGCAAACGAAACCTTAAGTCTAAACATGCACGTCCTAACGAAAATCCGGGTATAGCTCAGAGGATAAAATACTCCTTACCATTCTTAATGTTGATGGTTTGATCCCAACTACAAAATAACAACGTTCATAACTTTCATCGCCCTGGGAATAAGTTTAACAAGCGAGTGAACAATCTGTTAGGGATCACGAACCTCCACAATGGTATGACATTATCTACTTTGAGCATTAGCTCTCATGGCTTTGCTTTTGGTTTTCCCAAAAAGTCTCATACCAATGGAGATGTATTTCTTACTTATAAACTCATGATCAACCCCTTAATTAGTCGATGTGGGACAACTCTCCCAACAATCCTCAACACCCCTCCCCTCGAACAAAGTACACTACAGAGCCTCTCCTAAGGCCTATGGAGCCCTCAAACAGTCTCCCCTTAATCGAGGTTCGACTCCTTCTCTGAATCCTCGAACAAAGTACACCCTTTGTTTGACACATGAGTCCCTTTGTTCGACATTTGAGGACTCTATTGACATGGTTAAATTAAGGGCATGGTTCTGATACCATGTTAGGAATCACAGACCTCCACAATGGTATGATATTATCCACTTTGAGCATTAGCTCTCATGACTTTGCTTTTGGTTTCCCCAAAAGGCCCCATGTCAATGGAGATGTATTCCTTACTTACAAACTTATGATCAACTTCTTAATCAACCAACGTGGGACTCCTCTCCCAACAATCTTCAACAGAGTCTACTCATCCTTCTACTCATCCTTCCAACTGGACTAGTAAATCCTGAATACAAAACTAAGGTGTCAAGAACGGCATTCTAAAATCAAAATCAAGCTCGCTGCTGCTTACTGCATCTATATCAAAATTTCCTGGGCAAGAAATTAAAGGGGAAATAGAAAAGACGAGAAGTTCAGTATCAGAGTATAAATCAGGTTTGTGCTGTGAGGCCTTGATTTTATACAACTAAATGGATTTCTACAAAAGGTCATGAACGAACAGTCGAGTGAAAGGATTTTGAAATAGCAAAATAAAACCAAGGGAAAAAAAACAGAGATTAATAACCAGGCAGCTCGAAATCATGAGTAAATTAGAACAACTACGGGCATGTAAATCAAACACTAGCGCGAGAAGAAATGGAAGGAGATGGACAAACCGTTCGTTGCGGGAAGCGAGATTGAGGAGGGCAAGAAGAGAGGCTTCACGGGCATCAAGATTGGGAGAGAGAAGCATGCAAACAAGGGGTTGAATCAGACTGGAAGCGCCGAGGTTGGAGCGGGACTTGGGGGAAGACTTACGGGCGAGCTTCCTCAAATCTTTGGCAGCTTCGATTCGGGAGAGAAGGTCGCCATGGATTAGCCTTTGAGAAAGCTGAAAGATCAAAATCTGCTTCTTATGATTCGAAGTCTCTGAGTCTCTGTCGAACACGATCTCATCTTCCTGCTCTTCTCTCCCCTCTTGCTTCATCCTCTTCCGACGCCACACTCTCTCTGAAACTCTCGCCCGTTCACTCTCAGTCTCTCCCCTATTATATTTATTAACATTTTTTTTGGGATATGAAATACCAAATTCTTATAATAAGAATATTAACTTACGAATTTATTTTATTTTATTGATTAAGATATTAAGAATTCAGATGTTCGAATTGTTTCGATTATAATAATATTAATTAAGTAGATGAGGTGTTCTAAAATTCATGTTTTTAATCACGAGGTTGATGACGATACGTAAGAGACCAAAACACCGACAATATCTGTTAACAGTAGACTTGGACTATTCAAAGCTAGACACCAAACAGTGTACCAACGAGGATGCTAGGTCCTTGAGGGGGTGGATTGTGAGATCTCACATCAGTTGAAGAGAGCATCGGAGTATTATTATAAGTGTATAGAAACTCCTCCCTAACATACGTGTTTTAAATCCATGAGAATAACTGCGGTATATAGCAAACTGAAACAGACAATATCTATTAGTAGTGAGTTCTGGTTGTTGCAAATGGTGTCAGAGTTAGACGGTGGGCACTGTGCTAGCGAGGACGTTGGCCCTCAAGGGAGTGGATTGTGAGATCCCACGTCGGTTAGAAATAAGAACGAAACATTTCTTATAAGGGTGTGGAAACCTCTCCCTAGCAGACGTTTTAAAATCGTGAGACTGACAGCGATACGTAGCAAGCCAAACCGAACAATATATGCTATAATTACAAGGGATGGAATGGCCAACATCAACCTTGTTGGAAGAATAATATATTGTGCCATAAACATAATAACATAACAACACAAATCATTTCACGTCCCTGTTTCCTAATCTACCGTGTGTGTAAGTACAAAACTTCTCCCTTTACCTGGAAGCTACTTTCCACCATTACAGCCAAGTTTCCTTTTTGCAGTTCACTTTTCCAAGATCATTTCGGTTCAGAAGCAGCACGGTCGAGTGGAACGGGAGTCGTCGTTGGCATTGGTCGTAGGACAAGATACAAGGCAGGACCCAAGAACGGCACCAACGAAAATGGAAGAAGCCAAGAACCTTGGTCATACCTGAAATGAGTTCATTGCAATGATATGAAACATTAATGTCCAAAAGGCTAACGTAGAATTGAATAAGGAAGAAGGATTAGAACAAGATGGTAATCGAACCATTTTCGAGCAGACATGTCATTGTAAACCCAAAATGGAGCAAATGAAGATAACAGCATGAAATCAATGCTCGTAGCATGGATCTGCATCAACAATGTTTCGAGATTGAGGTTAGGCTATATGACGTTTCAATGATAGAAAGTTCATATAAATATCTAAACACCAAAACTATTGATCATCAATCAGATTCCAGGAGTAGCAGCAGCAAGAAAATGTTCTTCAACTAGTCTAGAAATCAAGCGTTTTAACGACACAATCGATAGGTAGCGCGAGATAGCGAGTACCCACCACAGACATGAAGACATGGTGCAAAAAACTATAACAGTATGCCAAAAACAAACTGCTAGACTTACAAATCTGCTTTCTCTGAAGTACTGATAGAATTCCTTCCACGCACTCTCACCAGCTAATCCAGCATAGAATAATAAGCCTAGTCCTGCAGCAAATGTTATCTGATTCCAACCTGGTTAATTTTCATTTTTAATCCAACGGCTGGGGCAAAATAGTGATGTGTAACCGCTCAAGCCCACCGCTAGCAGATATTGTCCTCTTTGGGCTTTCCTTTCTGGGCTTCTTCTCAAGGTTCTAAAACGTGTCCATTAGGGAGAGGTTTCCACACCCTTATAAGGAATGTTTCGTACCCCTCTCCAACCGATGTGGGATATCACAATCCACCCCCTTTGGGAGCCCAGCGTCCTCGCTTGCACACTGTTCGGTGTCTGGTTCTAATACCATTTGTACCAGCCCAAGCCCACCGCTAGCAAATATTGTCCTCTTTGGGCTTTCCCTTCCGAACTTCCCTTCAAGGTTTTAAAACGCATCCGTTGGGGAGAGGTTTCCACACTCTTATAAGAAATGTTTCGTTCCCCTCTCCAACCAACATAGGATCTCACAATCTACCCCCCCTTGAGACCGTTGGGAGAGGTTTCCACACTCTTATAAGGAATGTTTCGTTCTCCTCTCCAACCAACATGGGATCTCACAATCTATCCCCATGAGAGCTCAACGTCTTCGTTGGCACTCCGCCCGGTTTCTAGCTCTGATACCATTTGTACCAACTCAAGCCCACTGCTAACAGATATTGTCCTTTTTGGGCTTTCCCTTCCGGGATTCCCCTCAAGATTTTAAAACGCGTTCATTAGAGAGAGGTTTCCACACCCTTATAAGAAATGTTTCGTTCCCCTCTCCAATCGACGTGGGGATCTCACATGATGATACTTTTATTGTGAAGAAAGGATCAGATTTCAGAAAAGATTGTGGCTATGCTACTGTCTACAACGTTTCTTCAAAACTAGTTTCAACATGAGATTGTTCTGAAAATAATATTTGGCTATGCCAACGGTAAAGATAAAGAGAGCACCATCACAATCTTCTTCCAGATACATTCATGGTAAGGGGAAGAATTTTCCATACCCCAGCAGTAAATTTCGACTCGAGAAAATTCAAAGGCCATCTCTCGAGCTCATCTTCCTCAACGGGAGGCGGCGGCGGCTTCCAAAGTACAAAATATGGAAGAAGACCATAAGCACCCAAAAAGAAAGACAGTCCTAGGAAAGGCCAGACAGGAACATTGCTATTTGAACTGCACTTGCAAGAAATTATGTCACTATGATGCAATTTGAATTGAACTGGAAGCCCAAAATCTATTTATGCTGCATGTAACCATCAGATTAAAGCTAACCACACAATGCATTGAGGCCGACGATGTAACGGCCTAAATGCACCGCTAGTCGATATTGTCCTCTTTGGGTTTTCCCTTCAAGGGCTTCCCCTTCAAGGGCTTCCCCTCAAGGTTTTAAAACACGTCTACTAGGGAAAGGTTTTCACATGCTTATAAAGAATGCTTCGTTCCTTTCTCCAACTGATGTGCAATCTCAGAATCTACCCCCTTGGGGCCCAGCATCCTCGCTGACACACCGTTCGGCGTCTGGCTCTGATACCATTTGTAACAACACAAGCCCACCGCTAACAGATATTGTCCTTTTTGGGTTTTCCCTTTTAAGGGCTTCCCCTCAAGATTTTAAAACGCGTCTATTAGGGGATTTGCACACCCTTATAAGGAATTCTTCGTTCCCCTCTCCAGCCAATGTGGGATCTCACAATCCACTCCCCTTGGAGCCCAACATCCTCGCTAGCACACTGCCCGGTGTCTAGCTCTAATACCATTTGTAACAACACAAGCCCACCGCTAACAGATATTATCTTCTTTGGGTTTTCCCTTTACGGGTTTCCCCTCAAGATTTTAAAACGCATCTACTAGGGAGAGGTTTGCACACCCTTATAAGAAATTCTTCGTTTCCCTCTCCAACCGATGTGGGATCTCACAAGAGCCCAGCATTCTCGCTGGCACACTGTCCGGTGTCTAGCTCTAATACCATTTGTAACAACACAAGCCCACCACTAGCAAACATTGTCTCTTTCGACTTTCCCTTCAAGAGCTTACCCTCAAGGTTTTAAAACGCGTCTACTAGGGAGATGTTTCCACACCNGTCCTTTTTGGGTTTTCCCTTTTAAGGGCTTCCCCTCAAGATTTTAAAACGCGTCTATTAGGGGATTTGCACACCCTTATAAGGAATTCTTCGTTCCCCTCTCCAGCCAATGTGGGATCTCACAATCCACTCCCCTTGGAGCCCAACATCCTCGCTAGCACACTGCCCGGTGTCTAGCTCTAATACCATTTGTAACAACACAAGCCCACCGCTAACAGATATTATCTTCTTTGGGTTTTCCCTTTACGGGTTTCCCCTCAAGATTTTAAAACGCATCTACTAGGGAGAGGTTTGCACACCCTTATAAGAAATTCTTCGTTTCCCTCTCCAACCGATGTGGGATCTCACAAGAGCCCAGCATTCTCGCTGGCACACTGTCCGGTGTCTAGCTCTAATACCATTTGTAACAACACAAGCCCACCACTAGCAAACATTGTCTCTTTCGACTTTCCCTTCAAGAGCTTACCCTCAAGGTTTTAAAACGCGTCTACTAGGGAGATGTTTCCACACCCTTATAAGGAATGCTTCGTTCTACTCTCCAACCAATGTGAGATCTGACAGATGAACACTCCATTGGAGAAAAAAGCTTGAATCACTTAACATGTAGGCTACCCAACTACAATCTATGATACTCATTATCAACTCCAAAAGCTGGACATGGAAATAAAAGGCTTAAGCGTTCAATCAACTCAGTAGCTCAAACATTCTCAGAATGAATGAATTCCAAATTTGGGGGAAGAAGATGAAGGTACCTTCTACCAGAAGGAAGCAGCAGCATGCTGTAGATAAGGGGCCACAACCCCATAATATACCAAAGGGAGACAAGCACTTCATTCATTTTGAAACCATCGTCATTTTTCAAGTTCAGAAGCTTCTTCAAGAAATACAAGTCCGTTGACTGCAAATATTCAGGCAAACATATAAGCATTTGATGCATATGCATTACAGCAAACATACAGACAAGAAGAAGGCAATCAAGTAATTACCGGAGTCTGATTTGGAGCGAGAATGAACACATAAAACATAAGACCAGCCCACAAAACAAACAGTAAAATCGAAGTCGTCCAGTCTCTTCCCTCCCCACCATTCCCGCCGCCGCTGCTACCGCCGCGCTCACTTTCCACCGGCGTCGCTTTTTCCCCAACTGGGTCACCCGCATTCTGAGTTCCCGATGCACTCCGCCATTTTTGGAGCAGACCCACTTTTCTGTAGCTTGAATCTCGACGGGTGTTGATGCCGGGGCAGACCGATGTAGAATACTTGAAGGGGATGATTTGGGGGTTTCGAGTTTGGGTTTTATGGAGAATTCCAAGCTTTGAGAATCTTGAAGGAGGAGACGGTGAGAAAGCGTTGCAGGAGATAAGATTGATATTGGTTAACATGTTTGAATTTGGATTCTTACTAGGAATTGGCGACAAGTTTTGTGGGTTTTAGAACGGTGGCGGGAGCGGATGAAGAAACATAAGAATCCGAAGCTTTTTCCGTCACCAATTCATGGCCGACTTGAACTTGATTATAGAAAAACAAGTGTCGAACCACACATTCATTTCTGACTGAGAGCCAATTCTTTCACTCCTTCTGCTGCTTCTGAATTTGTGAAGCTACAAAATTTATGAAATTTTCTTTTAAATAATACTCTATTTTTTATCGACTTTCTAAGAATAAAATAATTGTTTATAAACACTTGGAAGCCGATATTGTCCGTTTTTGCCCTTTATATATCGCCGTAAACCTCATGATTTTAATCTCCTATGAGGGGTTTCCACACCCTTGTAAGGGAAGCTTTGCTCCTCTAAACCTCATGATTTTAATCTCCTATGAGGGGTTTCCACACCCTTGTAAGGGAAGCTTTGCTCCTCTCTCCAACCGATATAGGATCTCAGAATTCATTCCCGTTGGGAGCTCGGTGTCCTCGCTGACACACTACCTAGTGTTTGGCTCTAACACCCTTTGTAACAACTCAAGCCCACCACTAGTAGATATTGTCCACTTTTGCCCATTACATATCGCCGTCAACCTCACGGTTTCAAAACGCTCTCCTAGAGAGAGGTTTCCACACCCAAATAAAGAACGTTTCGCTCACATCTTCAATCGATCGATGTGAGATCTCACATTTTGTTAGTTAAATTTCCACTTTTCACTCTAAATGAACCAATAAAATAAACTAAAATGCGATGAACACAAAGTTTTTGAGATTTTAAGAGAAAAATTGTTAGGATGGAGGGAGGATATGAACAAGCCTTAGCATAAAGTTTAAGATCACAGAGAAAGAGAGACATTTGAAATCATTAAGGCAAGAAAAAGTGTGAAGAAAGAGGATGAGAGCATCATTTCACAACAAGAGGGCAGCAGGGAGAGGAGGGAAGATGATAAGCAACAATCTCTAATAGTTGCCATTTATGCAGAAGGAACAACATAACAACACAATGATGATTAATCATCTTCATCCCCAAACCCCAAGGAGTTCAGCATTATCCATAAACACATTCTAAATGCAGCAGCTTCAATCTTCAAGAGATAAAGTCAGTGTGTTGATTCTGCTGAACTCCGTTCATCGATCCGAAAAGCCTCACGATTCTGCAGCTTGCAAGCAGCAAAACCATTTTTTCTGCAAATCCCAACTTGAAATCATGAGAAAATAGCAGTGTTCTACTTGTAATATATGGATGGAAAGGTGTTTGAACAACCTGGTATATTTGTGTATTTACAACAATGGCTCTATCACTAATAATTTACACTAAATAAACCGTAAATGCAAAAGGTTTAGGTGCCAAAACGAGAGAATTTGGTCATTTAAATGTAGCTGCCCAAGTCCACCGCTAATAGATATTGTCCTCTTTAGGCTTTCCCTTCTAGGCTTCCCCTCAAGGTTTTAAAACTCATCTACTAGGCAGAGGTTTTCGCACCCTTATAAGGAATGCTTCGTTCCCCTTTCCAACCGATGTGGGATCTCGTAATCCATCCCCTTAGGAACCCAGCGTCCTCACTAGCACACCGCTTAGTGTCTGGCTCTGATACCATTTGTAACAACTCAAGCTCACCGCTAGTAGATATTGTCCGCTTTAACCCGTTACGTATCGCCATGAGCCTCACGGTTTTAAAACGCGTTTGCTAGGGAGAGGTTTCCACATCCTTATAAGAAATATTTCGTTCCCTTCTTCAACCAATGTGGGATCTCACAATCCACCCCTTTTGAGGGCCCAACGTCCTCATTATCACACCACCCAATGTCTGGCTTTGATACCATTTGTAACAGCCCAAGCCCACTGCTAGCCATTATTATCCGCTTTGGCCCGTTACGTATCGTCATCAGCCTTACGGTTTTAGAACACGTCTTCTAGGGAGAGGTTTTCACACCCTTATAAGGAATGTTTCCTTCCCCTCTCCCACCAACGTGGGATCCCACATTAAATTTATCTCACAAGCATAGTTTCTGATCCCCAGTACTCACAAAACTAAACGAAGAGATTCAATAGCATTTGGCTGCAAAGAACTTACAGGTTGAGGCTTTCCAAGAACAGAACCATTCTTATATGTTGGGTCATCCTTTGCTGGAGAGTCAGGCATGCCACCAGCCTTTTTCTCATTCCTGGCTTTATTAAAGATTACTGTGAATCCCTCAGCAGATGCAGGGTCGTTCACATCCCATTCGCCGAACTTCGGCAACGGACTGCTACTGCCTTTTTCCTGAAGAATCAACAAACTCAAGGATGGCAGTCATTTCATGGCAATATAGTATAAATGTATACTTAGTTGCAGCTAATTGAGTAAGGTGCTTCAATATTGAGGCACAAGGGAAGTAAGAATCTAAGTAAGAACAGTCAAATAAGTAACAAAGGTATGAAGGTTGAGATCTTCTCCCCTCTTCTTGGGTTGGTCTAACGTCTATTGTGAGATCTCACATCGGTTGGGGAGGAGAATGAAACATTCTTTATAAAGGTGCAGAAATCTCTCCCAAGTAGATGCGTTTTAGAAATCTTGAGGGAAAACCCGAAAGGAAATGCCCAAAGACGACAATATCTGCTAACAGTGGGCCTGGACTATTACAAATAGTATCAGAGGCAGACACTAAGCGATGTGCCAGCGAGGAGGTTGAGCCCCAAAAGGGGGTGAACACGAGGCAGTGTGTCGGTAAGGACATTGAGCCTAGGGGGTGGTGAATTGTGAGATCCCACATCTGCTAGCAGTGCGGTTGGGCTATTACATCTATATCTTTACCGATGGAAGAACATGGTTACAATTCAATAAATCCTCTCTTATCCAAAACAAAAACAGACATACAGAAAACTCATCAGCTGTCCATCAAGATTTATAATAAAAGCGGATTCCCTAAATTAACCAACACCTTGCAGCTACCCAACCTCATGATATGAAGAGCCAACCCAATGGCGAGACAATCTCGAAACGATCGAGAATAGCCCAATCGAATATCAGAAACATCTAGAAAAACTTCTGTAGAACATGGTAAAGACAGAGGAGAAAATGAAAGCCTTCATGAAGCAACACTTCAGATCATCCAAGGAAGTTAGATTCAACATTCATACAAAGCTTACCAACCTAAATACAACGCACTCGATAGAACCGTACATGAGATTTCATCTAATCCTCGATAATTCTTAACTGAGACTATCAACTAGCTGTAGGACATTTGGCAGATCATAGGAAACAAACAAAAAAAAAACATCCAGAGCTCAACTTCAACACCAAATCAGACGATATATGTTGGGATTTCGTGTTTGTCTGTAATTTACACATATTTGTCATAGAATGCCAAAGAAACAAGAACCCTCCAAATTTTTCTACAGCATAAACGTTTAAGAAGACTGATCAAGTGAAAAGCCCATCTAAAATTAGCAAACTAAAAAAACCATGCAGAAAGGGCTAAACCCTTGTAAACACTTCAACAACAAAGAAAGTGGGTGTGGGCACAAGGGCAAAAGCAATCAACAAAGGTACTAAATACAGAACCAGAAGAACCAGATTCATTTCATAAAACCCTCCAATATTTCAAAACCCCTTTAACAATCAAATAAAAAAGCTCGAACCCAAGAACGAACAAGCCCTGAAATCAAAATCTGGGGCACGTTAAGAGAGATTAGCGATGAAAGAAATCTGGGTGTGAGTGGATTTCTTACCGCCATGAGTGGGGTTCGACGAGAAGATGGTAGCGATGATGGATTTTGAAGGTAAAGGAGTGTATGGTTGATTGAGAGAGAAGAGGGGGCGTGGGAGTAGGACAAGAGAAGGAGTTGGGTAATGGGATATTATAGAAGTGGAAAGCGGGGCCCTTGGTCTACGCAGCTTCGAAGGACGTTTAACGGTGTCTGCTACTTCCAGCTGTTCAAATCCCAATCGCCAACGCCCAGACGATGAATGAAAGACAAGAACTTTTAAATTCAACCTCTTTCTCACTTCGAATATTTCCTTTTTATTCTCACTTTCTTTCATCACGTTTCAAAGTTTTCAAATATGAGTATGGAAATTTCTCAATATAGACGTTTTTTACGGCTATACATAACGGATTAACGTGAACAATATTTAATTGTGGTGAGTATGAATTGTTACAAATGATATCATAATCAATTACGAAACTGTGGGCTTGAGCTATTACAAATGATACCATAACCAAGTTATGTAATACACCAAAACAGACAATATTTACTAACGATGGGTTTAGGCGGTTACAAATGGTCAAGTTATGTAACGGGCTACCGCGAATAATATTTACTAATGGTGGGCTTAGGTTCTTAGTATAATGATTGCACGATTATGAAGTAAATTATTGATCTTATCTCCTTATTTGTTCGTGTTGTAGACATCGAGCATTTGAAGCTAATCGAAGCATTTTGAAAGATTTAATACAAAAAAACGAAGCTATATTTGCCTATAATTTAAATTATAATTGAATGAGGACTATATATTCCTACGCGTTAGAGTAAAACAATATATATTTATTTTAGAGGTTCCGACAAGCCTTGACCCATACACTGCACATTCCGAAAGAAAACGTCTCGGCCCGACAGGCCAACCCAGCAAGCCAATCAAACTGTCTACAAACCAACCAGCCAACATAATGCACAAATGTTGCCATACACATTTATGCACCTAAATCAGGCCCCCTCCTTAACATGGAGAACATCCCACAACTCGTGCGGGCCTCCAATGGTGCCTATCATTAATATGATTCAATATTTAATACCGATTACGATTTGTAACACGTAATCGTAACAGCCTAAGCCCACAACACGTAACTGTCCTGGATCGGATCAAATATACTGTAAAGAATACAATTCATTTATAATGAAGGTCATTGTTGTAAGGACTAAACCAGGTATACACCAGCAGCTTCTTCTCTAAACTGCCTTGTTTTTCTGTCATCTAAATAAGCTTTTGCTCTAACAAATAAATAGAGAAAAAAGACTTCTATACTTACGTGCTTCTTGTATGGATTGTGTAGCAGAGTTTCTAATGAATGGTTATTGAATATATACGAAAAAGTTGACGACGTTTCGAGGGTCAAAACTCAGATCATTTTCTCTAATTTGTCAAGCCATTTAACCCTTCGCATACCACGAACAACGAGCACCATAAAAACTCCTGCATTTCACGAGCAGTCGAGGTGAAATTTGAACTTCAAAACTGAACTTACGCCATTGAAAAAGAACTCACCTGCTCCGACGAACGATCCACCTGCAACAGCTTGGTTGCCTTGAGAGATCAAGGTGATACCGAGGTTCAAAAGGGTACCGCCCATCACGGTGTACATCGTTGTCATCTGAAGTACTGTTGCTTTCCTTGCTGCTCTTTCAGACTAAGAATGGAATATTGCAGAGTTTTCAGAAGTGAAATCATAGTTAATTCAAGGATCTCGTATTAAATATGTACCTCTAGCACTCGGACTCGAAGCTTTAAGTCCCCCGACTCGAGCTGTTGTACGAATTCCTCTATTTTTTGGACTCTGTATGGCATGGAAATGGTGGATGTTCTTGCCTGAAACAGTATTTTGTAAGAAGTTGCACTCTATAGAGACAAAATTCAAAGAAAGTTATGTACATCATTGGCTTGTTTTCTTATCTCCTGCACAAGTTGTGTTCCGCTTCGCTCCTTTTTTAACTCTAAAAGCTCCTGCACATCTCAGTTTTTACAGACATAACTAGAAAAACCTTCATGGATAACCAAAAGAACAGTGAATGGATCATTTGATAACACTATAAACTAAAATTATTCAAAAACGACACAACGAACCTGTGCATATGGTGCAGCGATCTTCACGAACGAAAAATCTGGGTCGAGCATGTAGCCTATACCTGAAACAACATTTGATTCCTCAGTTGAGAGAAGACGCTTTGTCTAGTCGAATTTGGTCATTCTTTTGAAAATATGAAACAATGGTTTCAACTTCAGTATTAAAGCATAAGAGAGTGAGATGAACCTTCAAGGGTAGAAAATGCCCTCAAGACAAAGGTAAAGGTGGAAGGGAATCGAAAAGGTTGATCTTGAGCTATTGCAAATAAATCCTGCCACACGCCCACGCTCGAGTTTATAAAAGACGATACGAAATGTGACAGAAACAAGCATTTGGCATTTGCTAAACCGAATGTTCACGTACCTCGCCGATTGCTGCTAGAGTCTGCTGCTGGTCTGGTGACTGGCTCAATAGATTGTCCAAGAAGAATTGAATGGATCTCCTCACCTAAATACAGAATTTTCAAAATGGTGGACCATAAAAAAAATAGTTCGAGATTTATATTCAATCTATACGGTGAATACCGATGACATGTCTCCTGTCGGCTGAAGTGCTTCGAGATCGATGAGCCTTTGCATAACCTGCATTGTTGTGCCATTGTTAGCAAAAGTAATACCATAACAACAGATGCATCAACCAATTTGCAGCATTTGGATTACTCAAATCACATGATATAAGTATGGTTTGCATCCCTTTTACTATAATGGTAAGATCCCACGTCGGTTGGAGAGAGGAACGAAACATTTTTTTATAAGGGTGTAGAAACCTCCCTAGACGCGTTTTAAAAAGGCCTAAAGAGGACAATATCTGCTAGCGGTGGGCTTGGTTGATATAAATGGTATCAGAGCCAGATATCGGGCGGTGTGCCTGCAAGGACGCTGGACCCCAAAGGAGGGTGGATTGTGAGATCCCACATCGATTGGAGAAAGGAACGAAACATTCTTTATAAGGGTGGGGAAACCTCCTCCTAGCAGGGCGTTTTAAAAACTTTGAGGGGAAGCCCAAAGAGGACAATATCGGCTAGCGGTGGGCTCGGCTATTACAAATGGTATCAGAGCCGGACACCGAGCGGTTTGCCAGTAAAGATGTTGGTAACAAGATAGGACAGCAGAAAAGTCAAAATCATTTGATATTAAAGAAATGTAAACCTTTTTTGCATCTTTCTCATAAACCGCATAGAACAGGTCAAGCAGCCGCTCTCTAGTGAAGGATTTGATTTCCCCCATCATACCAAAATCATAATATATGATTGCTTCATCCACATCAATAGCAAGATTTCCCGGATGAGGATCAGCATGAAAGAAACCAGTCTTCAGTATCTGAAAGATTAGAGAAGTACATCACTTAATTAATAGGGGACGGTCCTCTAATTAATCGACTCTTAACGTGGAAGACGTGCAAAAAACAAAACATCATTAAATCCGACTGACAGCCCTGACCTGAATTAAGTAAGCTTCAATGGCATGTGATGAAATTCGAGAGCGATTAAAGCCACGTGAATCTAGAACATTCAGCTGGTTTATCTTAACCCCTGTACATAAGATAGCGATGTCGTTTTCAAGTAACACTGCAGCATGCTATAATGTAGATTGTAATGTATTATTGAAAGAACGCATTGCTCGGGGTCAGCCATAATGTAGATTGTAATGTATTATTGAAAAAACGTGTTGCTCGGAGTCAAACCTGGTACATACTCTAAAGTCAAAACCTTCAAAGCTGTGTAGTCCCAAAAGACGAGCTAAAAAAAAGAGTGCTTTAGAAAAACAATAATAATAAAGAAATATAGGAAAAGGAAGCTTATTTAGACAAGGTTTGTAGGTTGACTTTATAGATTATTTAGCAAATTTTAGTTCTCTTAGATAAGAATCGAAAAAAATACTTCGTGTTCTGGATGAAGGGACGTACAGGTACTCGAACCCACTTTATATTACGAAAATCCCTGCGAAATCTATCAGCGTTTTTGCCTTCATTTATGTAGTCAATTTCTTGATACAAAATCCTGCAACCAGGAAACAGATCATGAGTCAAAAATTAATGGAAACGTCATAATCAACCTCGTTTAATCAAGAAAATCGACACGTCGTTTATACACAAACAATTCATGATGAACATTGACATGGGGTCATCTTCTTAGCAGGTGCGAATAACGAAACATGAATAGTCATCAAGTCCAGCTAAAATGGAAGAAGCTATTGTTTGGAGGATAATTATCGTGATGGTCATATCTTCGATCTTATAAGTAATTGCATGCACCTTGACCGTTCTCACGAGACAACTGTTTGACCCAACTACATTTAGTTAGCATGACCACTGTGATTTGAACCTACTCTCTCTAAACTATTTATTATTTACATTCGTTGTCACGAACCACTAAGCACAGGGCCATAAATTGTCTTATCTTAGCCATTCCGAAATAATATTGTCCTTATATTTAAGAATATGTTACAGAACCAAATGCACTCAAACAGATGTGCGGCCTCCAATAAAAACATTTCATTTTATAACAATGAAAGATAGCTGTGAATGATATCAACTACTTACGTAGCACATTCTTCATAGATACCAATCCAGTCTCTTGAAGCACCACCAAAGGTTTCACTTCTTTGAAAATACTCTGCAATTAGCTTCAAATTCCCTGTTGATGGAGTATAAACAACAGTATAACTCAATATGTAACGTCGATGAAACGTCTCAAACTTAACAAACCAGAACCTAATCAACACTAACTTTCCAGGTCATATGGCCAATCACAAAGTTATAAGATTCTATGACCAAACATATCCAAAATAAGCAGCGGCGTCGGTCGAATCAGTTCAAAAGTATTAACTAGCTTGTTCTATCCCCAAGGAACCACATTAAAAATCAATTCTTACGTAGATCAATGTCGAAGAGCTTCTTGAGACCAGGTCTTTGAACTTTTACGATCACCCTCTCTCCGTTATGCAGTATTGCTCGATGGACCTAAAGACGATATTATCCGAATCAATGGTGAATGCGTACAAGTAGAGATATATATGTAAGAAAGAACTAGACTTGATCTAAATGCAAGTAACTTTCACTTTTTGCATGTTTCTTTTAAATTGAAATGAAACGAGCACCTGGCCAAGACTTGCAGCAGCAATAGGACGGTCCTCGAATTCTTTGAACAATGTATCGATGGGGGCGCCCAGTTCACTCTCAATGAACCCTCTTGCTTTCTTTGAAGAGAATGCAGGGACTTTATCCTAATTATACATTGTCAGAAACAAAAATCTTCAGCAGAGACATCAACCATACTGTAATCTCAATATCTGAACATCCCCGTGAGCGTGAGGCTATAGGCGTTCAGGAACTCGATTAAGATAGTAATACCAATGAGATACCTGTAACTTAGCAAGCTCGTCCACATACTCACGTGGAAACAGATCTGATCTTGTTGAGGAGAGCTGTCCAAGCTTTATAAAAGTGGGGCCGAGCTGCAGCACACGCTCCCGCAACCAAGAGGCAGTCTTTTTCCTTCTTTTTTTCTGGATGGGAAGTGTGACGATCAAATTAAAGAAAAATACAACGTTCTAGTCTAGAAACAGAAAAACTAACAAAAAGTGAGGTAGTGCAGAACATAACTATGACTAGAGGAAAGTATTTAACCTGCTTATCTTCAAAGCCTCCAGCATACGTCCATTTTGTATTTTCTAAGAAAACACGAACCCGTAAGGAAATGACGAAACTCCAAACATCGATACTCCTTTGGAAAGAGTTATAATTTTCATTAGCCCAACTGAAACCCTCGTCTGAGGGCAAAACCTTAAGACCCTCAATTGGTGGGAGCTTCTTTGAGTCTGTAACATTTGTTCTCTTAACCAATGGCAGAGACGAGCTGCGCTTTTTACCGTTTGCCCCGTTGATAACTTGCTTTTTACCGTTTATGTTCTCCACTTTATTGGCAGATACAGCTCTCTTTTTCACTACTTCATTTATAGGTACCATCTTAACAGCTCTTCCATTAGTTCTTAACCTCGGGGGCGATGTATTCTGTTGCATTTCATTTCGAACACTGAAATGTTGAGAACTTGGAGGACTCCAAATTGATCTCTCAATCTTATTGAATGTATGAAGTGAAATTGATCTTGAAAAACATAGATCATAGCCTTGTTTCCCTTTCCCCTCATTTAACCTCGCTTCGCGGCGATAACAGCTGTGGGAAGCCAGTGTTGCCGCCATCCAAGTATAGTGCCTGAAAATAGGAAAACGAAAATTATGGTCAATAGCCATCTCTAGCTTGTCAAATGGAGTAAGCTGGAGCGTAAATATAAAGACAAAAGGCATAAAAACAAGCGAATTTGTTCTTTGGGATTACAGAGTTCTTGGATGCTCAAAGCATTCTAGCAAAATAATGGTCAGAAATCAAAGAAACTGAAACTCCAGCTACGGTCAGCTGACTAATCACAAAACCCTTTTCTATTAAAGAACTGAAGGTTTAAATATCATGCAAACGATGGGGAAATCTCTGGTTTAGGGATAAAAACAGAGAATCAAAGTGATATATTCGCTACCTCCCGTGTTTAAAATCCAAAAACAAATAGAAAACACGAGAGAAGAACGGAACACCAAAATAAGAATCTCCGTTTACTACTTTTGTTAGAACATGTTGTTCTTTTGATCAAACATTCAATTGTTTCAATGATTCCATAAACAGAACTCAGCACACACTGCAATTCTGCGAGAAAATAAAGAGACCCCAAGTCGAAATTGAGTGAATATACCAAAAAAATCAGTAGAAATCAACAGAAGCAAGCAGAAACTGACCCAGATTAGAACAGCAATGTATCTAAACTCGAATTGGGGGTTGAGAGAAAAATATGGAAATGTAGTAAACTTGGGCAATGTTAAGTAAGACGTTTCTAGCAGACGGAAGAAAAAAACAAGAAAGATGTGATGGAAACGTGCTGGGTGTCACTGTTGTTTCGAATTCTCGGCGTCCAAGCTACTAAAAACAGGTGGGAGCGTCTAATAATCAAATGGGTTAACGACAAAAACAGAAAGGAAAATCTGTAGGGTTCGAACTGACCTCTAAGTTTCTTGGTGCGTATTGGAGTTGATCACTGGTGGAGTCCATTGAAACTTCACTGCTACTCTGATTTCTTTTCACAGCAGATGGTAGTTGAGCGGATTGAGGCATTATTGACGAAAACAGAAAGCATGGAGAAAACGTTTTTCCAATTGGGAATGGAGCCGTCGTGGGCATCTATGAATCCGTGATTCCAGGCGAGCCGGCACGGGTGCCGGGTGGGGCTAATCTGTGTCCATGAAAGGCAATGCATAATTTTGGAAGGTTTGTATAAAGTCATGAAAAATTAAGTTATTACTTTGTTTTTTTTATCTAAATTCTCATTAATATCGTTTAATTTCAAACAAATATTTTAAATATCCATTATTTTTAGTTTTTTCTTTTTAAATCTTTATTTCTTTTAAAAATAATCCTTTACTTTGGTTGAATCCATAAATAATAATAATAAAAAAAAAATTAACTTAAGTGGATTAATATTATTAAAAAAATAAAATAGGAAGCTTCTATTTTAAAATTAATAGTTTAAATGTTCGATTTTAACCGACCGAAATTCTTAAATCTAAATCTACTGTGTTGGATGATGAAAATCCCGCTCATTTAAGAATACTCTCTCCCTTGGTATGTATGAGGCCTCTTGGGAAGCCCAAAGCAAAGCCATGAAAACTTATGCTCAAAGTGGACAATATCATACCATTGTGAAGAGTCGTGTTCGTCTAACATGGTATCAGAGTCATGCCCTAAACTTAGTCGTGTCAATAGTGTATCCTCAAATGTCAAACAAAGGGCTTCAAAAGAAAAAAGAGTCAAGCCTCCTCGAAGGCAGTAAAAAATGACTAAGACTCTAAAGGAGTCGAGCCTCGATTAAGGGGAGGCATGCTTTGTTCGAGGAGAAAAAATCATGAGTTTATAAACCAATAATACTCTCTCCATTGGTATGAAGTATTTTGGAGAAGCACAAAACAGAGCCATGAGACTTATACTCAAAGTGGACAATATCATACCCTTGTGGAGAGTCGAGTTCGTCTAATAAGCTCAACTCATTATTTAACTTACTACCTTCGGTTCGGCTACGGGAGTTCAGAGCTCAAGAAGCTAAACAACATTGATTAACGCTCCTCTCCGGCTGCAAGTCCTGGCAGCCGCACCATTGGTACCACTCGACAACCACCGTCTACAACTCCGGCGACTCCGGCGGCTGCGGCAACTCGAACACAGTATATGGAAAATGGATCACTTCATCGATCCGATCCAAAAGATATGGGCTCAAGTTAAAACAAGAGAAGGAAATCCCAGTGACATCGGACACTTGGGCACCGAAAAGTTGATGGGCTTGGGGTTGGGCTTGGAGAATCAATATGGGCCGAGAAGGAGGCGAGATAGGGCTGTGTATTTTGCATAATTGGGCCGGAGGTTACTCTTGTACAAAAGCAGCGTATTATCACATCCCTCTTACACAAAAGATTCACAAATTACAAAGAGAAAAAGAAAAAAATAGAGAAAATTTGACAGAGACCCATAAAGTAGTTTTTCCACAACTTTCACAATGACCAGAGAAAGACCTGAAATGAGAGGGGGAAAAATTATTATCAGCTTCCTAAAAATGTCATCCATCAATGATGCCCTAAAGTTTTAAGAGAACCTTTAAAAGGTTCCAACTACCAGCCACTTAGCTTGACCTTGCAGCAGTCCCACGACACCACCACCGCCGCCGCCTCCACTACCCGGAACCACTATTTCCTTCCTTCCCTCCGCCGATTCCCATGTGATGATATCCACCACCACTGCCATAAACGCCTCCCTGATGATGCCCCATCATCATCATCCCACCATACATTCCACCCACTCCGTTAAATCCACCGCCGCCAACACCACCACCACCAGTACTAGAGTTGACTCCACCACTAGCACCACTGCCGCTGGGCCCACCACCACCACCACTACCGTCTTTCTCCCCCTGTCTCCCCATAGTGCTCTTTTCCCCTTCCAATTCTCTGTACTTTTGCAGATAAGTCTTGAGCGGTTCCACATACTCTTCGAATCCTAGCGTCGTCATGGCCCACAGCAAATCGTCGCCGTTGATTGTCTTCCTCTTCTCTCTCTGGCACTTGTCCGATGCCTCTCCTGTTATGAAGCTTATAAACTCCGACACGCACTCTTGTACCGTTTCTTTTGCATCTTTTGAGATCTTCGCGTTTGCTGGTAACGCCTTCTTCATGATCCTGCTCACGTTCGCTATCGGCAAGAATCTGTCCTGCTCCTTCGCAGACAACTCGCTGTTCGCGTTGCTGTTGTGCCCTCCCGATTCGTTATCCGATTCCGCCATTTCCAAACGCCTCTTACACTAATTTCACAATCTCAACCACTTCCTCCTCCTAGGGCTTTCAAAGTAGACTTGATTTCAACGATGTATAGCTACGATACGAACCTTTTCTCCTCCCGATCCATTCTCACAAGAACAATGCCAACAAATTTCTTCAATTATCAATTTAGGTTACGGAAAGAATACAGACGGAATCCTTTCCACTTTTCGCTATAAAAATTGACCGATACGATTCTTTCTCCCACAGAATAAAGAAACAAACACGGAAGAAGAGAAATCGAATTGCTCAACTCTGCTGTATTGACCTAAAACGCCTAACCACGATTCCAGTATCGTATCACAAACAACAGATTATCATCAACAAAATTCTTCTTCCGCGCCTACCAGAAATTCTCAGAAATTAAAAGAAGAAAAAGAAAACTCGGTCATGAATTGAAAAAGAATCAGATAATAGTCAGAGACTAGATGAGTCCAACGCCCGCGACGCGAACGGAAAAGAACGCCCGATTATCCTGCAATTGAAGATACAAGAAGAAAATCAAATTGCATTAATAGAGAGATGACGAATGATATTTGCAGAGTTCTGTTTTCCGATCAAGGATTACCGGAATATGTACGGATGCCGTAAAGCCGGTATTGGAATTCCGAATATTAGAGAATCGAGAAAGTCGCCGCCGGAGAAGAAACACTCCAAGAAAACAGGTGAAGGGTGCTGCACAATGGGAGTTGTTAAGAGTCCGACGGGTCGTTTGGGCTAATAATGTAATCGGGAGCGACACGTGTTTCATTTCTCGCCGTTTATTTGTCGATAAGAGTAAGCTTCGTGGAAATCTTTGGACCGTTAGATTGGGTGAGGACCGGCGTTGATCTAACAGTGTAAAGTTTGCTACGTGGCAAGCGACTATTTGTTAATAATCTTGTATTTGTTTTAAGTAGCCTCCTATATTAGTTTTTTTGTTTATTATCTAAAGACTAATTGTGTTCTTTTAATTTATAAAATAATATTTGAATTATAAAAAAAAATCATAAATAAACCAAAAGTATTAAATAATTTAATAATAATGAGTTAGAATAATATTAAATAATTGTTTATTTACTAAAAACTCATTCCAATTAAGGTTGATATTAAACCACTAACTAAAGAGTAATTAAAAATTCAGTATAGTACCACACAATAGAGTGGTGCTAATAATTAAAGCTAATTAATGGGAATTTGTAATTAACTATTTTCCTCTCTTTTTTTTCTTATTTTTTTCCCTTTTTTTTAATTATATTTATTAATTAACCTAATGAATTATTATTAATTTATTTGGACACAAATTTAAAATCAATTATAAATTTTAAAAAGTCAAATATAATAGAATAATTATTATAAGACATACTCTTTTTTTTTATTATTATTATATATTTGTTGATGAATAGTTTTGATGAGTGGATCTTGCCGTAGCTAAGGTAAAGTCTAACGCACCCTACTTTAGTATAATTCAACTGACATAAAATATAGATTTTAAATATTTATAAAATGTAGATTTAATTTTTTCGTAAGTCGGAGATAAAAGGCATTGGTCGGTCCAAGACAACCCTCATCCCTAACTCTACTTTTGGGCCTAAAACCTGACCACTTCTACTGTGTTTGAATCAAAGTTTCTGAAGCTTACTACTAACAAATATTGTCTGCGTTAGTATGTTATATGTTACTGTCATTCTCACTATTCTAGTCCTACTCCAATCAGAGTCAGTCACCAAATACGGTCAAAACGGATAATATTGTTAGCGATGGGCTTAGGTTGCTACCAATATAATAATTGATGTAACATATACCTTCTAATTTTGTTTCACACATGAGTCGTTAGATCGATTTTCATCTTACTATAACGAATTGTTCGAGAGAAAATTTCAAAGTCCGAGATAATAAAAATGAAACTTTCCAAACATAATTAAAACCCCGTCTAAAGAATATCGAAAAGTATTCAAAACATTTAGCACGATCCACAACTTTATAATCAAGATAAAAGGAAATTATAAACAGAATAAAGGGATTGCTTTTTAATTAATGGAAAAAGAAAAAAAAAAGTATCCAAAGTTTTTAACAGAAGGAACCCAGATTTTATAAGAAAGCGATGAACACAAAAAAAAAAAAAAAAAAAAAAAAAAAAAAAAAAAAAAAAAAAAAAAAAAAAAAAANAAAAAAAAAAAAAACTAATTTAGATAAATTTACAGTAAATCTCCAAAATTACTTTTTATTTATTTATTTATTTTAAGCTTCAATTTCGAACCTTGAATATTTAATGGATCCCATCGATATGTCGATCTCGATCAAATTCTCCTCCTCGTTGATGTCGTTAATTTCAGCCAACAGCTCCACAAGATTCTTCTTCCTCTTCAGCTTTTGAAACTCAAACGACATGTCGTCTTTGTCGTCGTCGTCGTCATCGGACTTATGGCTGACGTAATGTCGGGTCGGGAGAGCGATTTCAATCAAACTTTCCTCGTCAGAAATGGAACCATCATCAGACCGGTAAATGTTTTTCGCCGTTGACCGGTCAAAAAACGGCCACTCCACTTCAGATTCCTCGGTGGTCGTGAAATTATCATCGGCACATTCACTTTCCGACAGCAAATCCACAGTAGGAGCTGACGCCGACGAGAAATTCCGGTGATCGGAGGAGAGAAAGGTTAGTTCTTTCTGTTCTTCTTCTTGTTGTTGGTGTAAAGATTTGTGAAGCGGAAATGGGTTTGTTTTGGAGATTGAAAAATAAAGCATGGACATAATTAAAGCTGTGAAAGTAAGTAAAAAAGATGAGAAGAATCTTATAAATCCCAAAAAACCCAAAGAGAGGAGAAAAAAAGTAAGAACAATGAAGAACGATAATGGGTTTTTCATAGGAGTAGCCATTTGATCTTCAAATGTGATTTTGAGCTTCATAGATCCAAAAAAATTGAAGCTTTTTGGGTTTCAATCGAAAAAGTTTGAAGCTTTATGAACAAGTGATGAAATGGAGAAATGGGTATGAAATGGAAGAAAAACCCCATTGTTAATGGGGGAAGAAATTAGGGTTTTTGTATAGAAATTAGAGGAAAGCCATGTGCAGATCTCTGAGCTTACCACATGGCGGTTTCCCTCCCAAACTCTTGTTTCAATGCATTACAAAATAACCCAAATAACAAAACAGAGATGAACCATTATTATAATCTTTTTTTTTTTCTCTGAATCTGTCATTTTTTTTTTTTAATATACTAAAAAAGTTTGAATCTTTTACCGAACAACAAGAAACTACTAGTTGGCGTTCGGGGCGTTGAGTTGAGTTACGAAGTTTGAGTTTAAAAAGCGTGTGTAGACGGGAAACAATCGAGAAATGGTGGGTTGAATGTATTGAAATGTATAGATCTAAATATTTCTTAAAAAGTTTCAATATTTCACATGGCTTTTCTGTACGAGTCCCATATACCAATCCATGAAACGAAATCGTTTGATGATGAGTTTTGTTATGTCATACCTATTGGGAATTGTTGAGAGGGAGTCCCTTAAGAGAATGATTATGAGTTTATGAGTAGGGAACACATATTGTACTTTGTTCGAGAGCTCTAAAGAGAGGAATCGAGCCTCGATTAAGGGGAGGAGGCTGTCCGAGGGCTACATAGTCTTCAGGGGAGGGAGTCCCACATTGGTTAATTAAGAAGACGATCGTGGATTTATAAGTAGGTAAAAAGTAAAACCATGAGAGCTTATGTTGAAAGTGGACGATATCATATCATTATTGAGGTTCATGATTCTTTTGCCGAACTTCGATTCAAGATGGGTGGCGACGTTTTGTTGAAAGTTTGTAGCTTTAGGGACCAGCTCGAGTTAAATTCAAGATTCTGATATGTAAAATATATGGAGATGTAATGATGATTTTGAGTAGTCTTTTGTCTTCTATGCCATAAGTATGTCGCTACCAAACACAAACCAAAGCTTTTTTTAGGGTCTCCCATGGCCGCCCGGCTGCCCCCCGGTGGGGCACTTTGGCTTAAGCTCGCCTCAAATTCATGCCCTTCTAATCATTCTCATTGCCCAACTTCAATTCTACGTTTTTTTTTTCCTATTTGAATGAAAAAAAATAAAAATAAAAGTTCGATACGTAAATTTTTTAATATTTATTATGAGACAGTCACGTTGTGAAGACTTCATTAAAATCTTTGTCGAGTTATATAAATTTCTTGTCAACTCGATAACAACCTTATCGATATAAATTTCCCTACGAAAGAGAGTTTTGGAGAAAGAGGAAAAAAACAGAGGCAAGTTGTTTTGTTTTTGTATGTTTTGTGTGATCGGAAGGACCTTTTCATCGAGTGAAAGGGTACAAGTGAAGAAGGGAACTGGAGTATATATCTATATCTATATATATATATATATTATATTCACGGGATGAGTGCGGAGATTCATTACGCGTTTAAACAAAAAAAATTGAATGATAATTTTTATTTTTCAATATAATTTTTATTAAAAAAATTAAAATGTACTAATAAATTCAATAATATTTTATAAATAAAAAATATAATATAATATTCCAAAATTTAAATAAGTAGATTTATTTGTGTATTTATTAAATAAGTAAATACATGGGGTGTGGGGCAAGGTTGGAGATGGTGACGGAAAATGTAATCTCCGTCCTCGAACTAGTTTAGCCAACGATAAGAAATCTTTTCTAGCTTTTTCAGTCTTCGGTCTAATTTAGCTAATGGTAAGAAATCTCTCCAGACTTTTTCTCTAATTTCTCGTGTGAATTCACATCCAGTGGTTATGAAAAGACGTCAGATTATGACATCTGCAAGAACATAGACTACACTAAATAAACTCATACATTAGCATAACCACGTCGAGCTAACCTTCGATGGATCGATTTATTGTTATTGAATAATGCTGGATCTTTCTCAAAAGAAAAAAAGAAAAAAAGAGAGAGGAGTTGAGGCCACTTGTCGGCCAATTGGACAAATAAAGCAGTGCCAATGGCACATGAAAACCCTAATTAGGGTTTGGAAGTTGAGAAATTAGGGCTTGAAAGAAGGAAATGTGATTAAGAAAACCAGCAAGCTGCGTTGGGGGTTGTGATTTGGGAATGTTTTAGATGCCAATTTCGATTCATCAAAGTGGGAGGGGACCATATCTTGGTTTCTGAAATTTTCTTCTTAATATAAAGTTTTTCTACATTATATTTTTTTAATATAAAGTTTTTCTACATTATATTTGTTTACCATAAAGTTTTTTTCTTTATTATTTTTCTTGGATAACTCGTTTACTTCCCATCTTTTCCTTTCTTTATTCCACAACTTGTTTACTTCATCTTTCCTCACTAATTTATCCATTACAACCCTAACGTCGTGACCTAAGATCAAAATCAAGACCCGAACATCATACCCATTTCAAAATCCATCAATATGGCTATCATAGAGTCTCCTCTAAGACCTATGAACCCCGCAAACCGCCTCTTTCTCTATAGCCCTTGAACAATTTGTCTAATGACATGACTAAATTAAGGGCATGCTCTAATACCCTATTAGGAATCACGAACCTCCAAAATGGTATGATATTATCCACTTTTAGCATAGACTCTCATGACTTTACTTTCGATTTCTCCAAAAGGTCTCATTCCTATAGCCAACGTGGGACTGTTCTTCCAACAATCTTCAACAAATAATACGTCACATTTTTTAAAGTATCCATGACGTGTTATGGCTGAATCAGCAAAAATAAAAATATACGAACTTTGATATTAAATTCAAAAGCTAACCATACTTTATAATGTTTTTTTTTAAGTTTAGTGCTCACTTGTCTAAAGTAAGAGCTTACATCACCCACTAATTATATGACTATGGTTCATCAATGTCCAAAACTTATTTAAAGTCACAACATTAATTTGTAGCTTAGTCTATATTCTATACACATTAAAAACTTTATAAGATAATGTTTTGTGGGGTTTGGACATATTTTTCAACTACGCCTACCATCCATTTATTATTATTATTATAAAATATTATTTTATTTAATTTTTTTTTCACCCAAGTAATTTTAAACCTACGGTCAGAGAATATTAATTTACATTAAGCGTGGTTGACAATCTCCAAAAGAAAAAATAAATTTAAAAATAATAAAAATAAAAAAAGTATATATTATGTAATATGAATTAAATTATTATTACGTCAATATCAAGGACAATTTAAAATGTTTTTATTTAATTTGAGTTTCTTGGAGCGATTAAATAGTTGGCATGCAATAAAAAATTTAAAATAATTATATGAATGTATTTTCCCTTACTTCAAAAATCATTTTTTTATTTACTAAAATTAAAAAATTATCATTAAAATTTGACGGCACAGACAATTTACACTAATGTTTCCCTACCGACCAACTTAACCTACAATTGTCGCAATTATATAAACAACTTTTAAATCATTTTGCTCATTACCCTAAGATTCATTTTGATTTTTTTCCCCACGTTTAATTGATATGATTATACCCGACACATAGCCGGTAGAGGAAATGTGTTCAAGTTCATACATATCTGAGATCTGATAACCCAACGACAGATAATCAAAACCCTTGAATAAAATACACATTTTGTTCGACACTTGAGAAATTTACTGACATGATTATGATACCATGTTAGAAATCACGACTCTCCATAATGATATGATGTTATCCACTTTAAGTATAAGCTCGTATTATTTTACTTTTGATTTCTCTAAAATGCATTTTAAATGTCTCTAAATAGAGCCCAGATATAACTGATACATTAGTTCCTAAAACATTACCAAAATTAACGACCATACGACACTAAGAATCACATTAATATACATGAATCTCTATAGTTTTAATTTACATTTTTTAAAAATAAATCACATCAACACTCAAAAGCCTTAATATGCAAGATTAAAAATTAATTACGGTAATGAGGTGAATAATTTAAAAGATTATGCAATAATGACCCTGGATTCCCTTTGTCATTTTAGCACCAAAATTATAATAATCCAAGAAAGAGGAAATTTATTAAATAAATAAATAAAACTTAAATGAGTTTTTTTTTTTTTTTTTTTTTTTTTTTTTTTTNTTTATTTGAATTTTGAACGAAGAATTCGAAGTTAAGGGTACCGGAACTAAAAGACAAAAGTTGTTGCAATTGTCAACAAGGGTAAAAGAGTAAAAACAGTAAAGGGTGACGTGTTGAGATTTGATTGGTTCCCAACCACAACTGTATATGAGAAAACTAAGAAGCTTTTAATTATGATTCATTAGCAAATAATAATAATAATAATAATAATAATAATAATAATAATAATAATAAAGGTTTATTAATTTATAAAATGAGCATCATTATAAATAAAGTTCACCCCTTGGTATCTTCCAAACTCATTGGAGGTTAAAAACGCGCCCTTTCTCAAGTTCTTAGGTCTAATTTGTAGAGTAAAAAGGAAAAAAAAAAAAAAAAAAAAAAAACCCCAAAAAGAAAAAGGGAAAATTGGGAGTGTTCTTGAGGAGGGGGAGGAGTAGGAGAAAGAAAGAGTGTGGTGGTGGTGGTGGAGAGATTGCAGTGCCGATTTGAGTGTTTTTTGTCACTTAAAATCGTGTAATATGTAGAGCTCAAGACCATGGTGCGTTCATTTCTTCACTCAATTCTCGATTTGGGTGCTTCTTTTTCTGCAATTCATCCTCATAATTGGGTATCTAACCTAACTCCATGTTTCTCCAACTTGCCTCTGTTCCTTTCTTTTCACTTTTCTTCTTCAAATCTTGCCTTTACTGTGATGACCTGTGCTTTGTCTCTAAGTGATTTCCCCTCCGTATACACTAATTTTGGGTTCTTCCGATTGAAATCTCAACTGGGTTTTGCTTTGTTTCTCAGATGGAGACGACCCTTTTGCTGAATTGAATTATGAGAACACGACGAAGTGTAGAGAAGCTATTTTTTTGGTATCCTGCTCATAGGTTTTCCGAGCCCATACTTGAGTTTTCTGTGCGTTTTGTTCAAATTCATCCGACGCCTTTCATCTCCCCACCCCCCACAGGTAATTTCTTAAGAATCTGGAATCTGGGTTTTGTTTTTCCCCCTTCAAACAGAGCCAATATATGTATGCATGCCTATAAGAATCTGGGTTTTGTTCTTCACTGATTTTCTCTGCCACTTTATATGAATTCTGATGTTTGAACAGTATTAGCTTGTGTGTAAGTGTTTGTGGCAGAATTCAAGGATGAAGCACAATTTTTCCTTTTAGTTTCTGAGTACTTAATGATTTGGATTACCTTTTTGAGGTTGAGTAGCAGGCGTTTGAACGTTAAAGGTTATTATACAATGAATAATGAGGGAGTGTCCAACATACCAAGGACATCTGTGAAGATCTCATGGAACCATGGAGGGAAGCAAGTGGCTATTATTGGATCATGGGATAACTGGGAGACAAGGTACTACTTTGCAGCTAAGATGTTTGATTCTGGACATGTTTTTTTGTCTAATACAGAACATTTTATCTCCTTATGTTAGGGAGATGTTACAGAGCTTAGGAAAAGAATTTGTTATTATCAAGACACTCCCCTCAGGGATCTACCATTATCGTTTCATGGTTGATGGATGGTTGACATGTGCTCCTGATTTGCCTTGGGTTTGTGATGATTCTGGAAATTCTTACAATGTTCTTGACTTGATGGTAATTCTCGACTTCGACTTTTATATTCTCGGTTAATATAATTAACGCCCTGTATATTTGTTTGGGATAAGTTGTCTTTGCATGATTCCATGATCATGTCCTTGAAAAGATATTTGATTTGGCCTGGGCTTTTCTCTAGAATGTCAAACTTTTGATTGAGTTTTAGATTTTCCCAATTCAAAGAGCAATCTAATAGGTTTGTAAAGCTTGGAAGATTAGAGTATCTGTAATGGTCCAAGCCCACCGCTAGCAAATATTGTCTGGGCTTAGGTTGTTACAAATAGTATCAAAGCTAGACACCGGATGATGTGTCAGCGAGTAGGCTGAGCCCCAAAGGGAGGTGGACACGAGACGGTGTGCCAGCTTTGGTGCGTGGATTGGGGAGTCCCACATCGATTGGAGAAGGGGACGAGTGCTAGCGAGGACGCTGGATTTCGATGGGGGTGGATTGTGATATCCCATGTCGGTTGGAGAGGAGAACGAAACATTTCTTTATAAGGGTGTGGAAACCTCTCCCTAGGAGACGCATTTTAAAAACCTTGAGGGGAAGCTCGAAAGGGAAAGCCCAAAAAAGACAATATTTGCTAGTGGTAGGCTTGGGCTGTTACCGTATCTATCAAAATGACAAATGTAGATTCTGGGGGGTTACTATACTTCAAAAAAAGTTCCCAGGATTCAACTGATAGGAGAAGGAGATGGGATGGAACAGTTAACTTTGCAACTTACTCTTATTTTATTTCTTATAAACCACTTTATGGGCTATTTGGTTAAGATTTTTGGTTGATACCAAACCCACATATGGACTGTATTTTGGAATTGAGGGGCTTAAAAAGGGGGAGACAAAGGTTCGGTGGTGTATATACGATGTATTCGCATTGGGTTACTAATTGCTGCGCCATGGGACAAGGGAAGAAAATAATCGGTTTTGATTTCGGATGCTCGAGTACGAAAGTGTGAAAGATAGAAACAAATCTAGGTTCCTTGTTCTTCTGAATGAACAAGCCCTGATCCTTCTTTCATTACTTTTGGCTCTTAATTTTGGTTGAATAAATCTTTGTAAAAGAGCTTTGCCTGCCCAGTACTCATTTCTATTGATCTGTTTTACAGACACCCGTCTCGGAATTGCCTGAAAGTCTATCCGAGTTCGAATTTCCTCCATCCCCACCGTCTAGTTATGATAACCAATGCTTCAACGACGACGATTTCAGTAGACCTCCACCGGATCTACCGCCACCACTACGAGAGACTATTTTAAACGAACCATCTTGCTGCACGAGTGGTCATCAGTCTGATGTACAGCCTCGACACACTGAATTGAATCATTTATACCAAAATAACGTCGGAGGTGAATTCATGGCACTCGGTTCGACATTCAGATTTTGTGAAAAATACGTCACCATGTTACTTTTCAAGCCCTTGCTGAAAAGAAATTGATAGCCATTGGTAAACTGTTCTTTCCCCCTTCTAAATTTGTGGCATACCCTTTTGTATTTCAACCTCGTAGCTGGGATTAATTGAGCATTGAACAATGATTATTTATGTGAAGATTGTGATACTAATAGATTGAAGAGAGCTATGCCGTATGTAAACTCTGTATTCTTTTTCCCTTTTACTTGTGCAGTATGTTTCAAGCCATTGGAAATGAAATGTTGAACCCATTGAACTATTCTCAGGTGTTTCTTTCCTTCTTTTACTATGGAGTTCTATCAGTTTCCATGTTTATTTTTTTTGTTCTTTCTGAGCTGTTCATTGCATCCTGTAAATTAATTGAGTTTTGAGTTATTTGCTTCTCATAAGACCCCGACACACGAACAGCGAGATTGAACCGAGTTACTATAGTGTTTGTATTAGTTTCTTGAATAGAATTACAAATCAAAATAGGCATAGACAATGGGTTTGGTGGGCTGTGAAAGAAGATTCATCTCACAGGAACCTTAACCCAGCCATTAGCAAAAGCTATGGCTAAGATCACGAACGGAGTCGACATGCCGAAGATGATGATATAAGGAAGAGGAGCGAAGAAGGAAGATGGGTTTTGTTGGAGTGGAAATTTGATGCTAAGGGAAGAAGAAAAGAGGGAATTTGGCGGCCATTGTTGAAGCAGTTGTGAGCTACTGATATGTTTTGCTCATTTGTGTTTGGGGATCGCATATATATCATAGGAGATTTGGATATGAATGTTGTAGCACTGATATTTGCTCATCTTAGCCAATGCAGGACATGACAGACAACCCCATGGCCCCATCTTCTTCTTTCGTTTGCACTCGTCGTGACACTTCAATTGCTAGATTGTCGATCTATGAACCCAATTGTTCTTCGTCCCAGCTGTGCTATCTTCAGCGTTCATCGACATCGACATCCCCGAGACTAAAATACTAAGTTTAAGACCGGTGATCATTATTGATATTGTCTCTCTTTCCAGGCTTCCCCTCGTAGTTTTAGAATGTTTTGATCTCCTTCCTAACCGATGTGAGATCTCACAATCCACCCCCTTTCGGGACTCAGCGTTCTCATTGATACTCGTTCCAATAGACGTGTCGGTTGGAGAGGAGAACGAAACATTCTTTTTAAGGGTGTGGAAACATCTCCCTATCCTACGCATTTTAAAAACTGTTGTGAGTAGCAAAAGGCTAGTTGGATTCTACACTCAATGCATATCGACATGTTTGTCTACGTTCTAAGTATCAAACTTTGATATTGTAAACTTCGGTGGATTTTGTTGATGCTAAGAGCATTGTAGTGTAAGAATTTGAACTCTGATATCCTCTTTCATTCTTCTTATAAACTCCTCGCACTTCCTGTTCAACTCCTCTAAGCCGATGGTATCAACGCGGTGTCCTTGTTCTTGTTCTTGTTCATGTTCACATTCATCATCCTTCATACCTTCTAATTCATCATTATGAGCTTCTTCAAGAGCAAAGGAACACATTTCAAGTTCATGATCTCGAGTTTCTTGAAGAACCAAACGTCGTGAAACCTGTTGAACACGTAACAATCCCATTTCTTTCTCACCATCAACCGATCTCCTTCCATCGCCTGCAGCTTGTTCCTTGTCAGCCACACTCGAGCGAGAGTTTAGAGAAAGGAAAAGCAGGAGAGTATTGCAGAAGAAGAACATATAATCCTTGTGAATTGTAGCAGAGAAGTAGAAGATCCATGAGTAAGCTACAGAGAATGAGAAGATGAAGAAGAAAAGTGGTATGGAAACAGCAAAGATCTTCATAGTTTAATGTGGATTGTGGATTGGAGCAATTGAGTTACGTTTATATTAACAAACCAACACACAATTTCTCTGCATTTTCTCGTTGACTTCACAACTCCTCATTCTCAAGTCCTTCTGCCGGCTATTGCTTCTCCTAATTTCCTCTCATTTGCAATGTAAAAGCCTAGAAGTAGCCGTTATTTGTAATATTTTATTTTATGTTTAAAAAAGTATAGTAAATTGGTTAAATTAAAATTTTAAGATATTGACTCGACTTCTGCTCGGACATTAAAAATATATAGAAAATATTGTTGGGACATTAGTTTGCCATATCAGTCCACCCATCACTAATAGATATTGTCTGTTTTGACCCGTGACTTATATTCATTAGTCTCATGATTTTAAAACATGATATTGTACAAAAGGAATGTTTCGTTCTCCTCTTAAACCGACGTGGGATCTCAAACGTCCCACAAACCTATAATGAACTATTTGTTGAGGATTATTGGGAGTGAGTTCCACATTGGTTAATTTAGTGGAAGATCATGAGTTTATAAGTGAGAAATACTATCTTCATTGGTACGAGACTTTTTGGGAAAACCCAGAGCAAAGCCATGAGAGCCCATGCTCAAAGTAGACAATATCATACTATTGTGGTGAGTCGTGATTCTAATACTATTAAGAGTAGTACAGATATATGCTCAAAGTGGACAATATCGTACCATTGTGGTGAGTCGTGATTCTAACACTATTGAGAGTAGTACAGAGCTCAACACTATTGAAATTAGTACAAAGCTCAAAGTGGACAATATGGTACCCTCGTGGTAATACACCTAAAGGGAGATATGCTTGCAATATTTTATGTAAATTAGGTTAAAATTGCAATTACTAAAATTTGTTACCGAAACTGAAATCAAATTGCCCTGAGGAATGTAGAAGAACGAAGATCACAGCTTGGCGGAGAGAGCTTCAAAGTGGAAGGCGCTAGCCAAAAGATATTTTGCTACTCACTGAGAAAGGTGAACTACTTTGCTCCAATTCTTTTACAATGTGTCGGAGGTTGGAGGATTTCCATTTTTTCATCTTTCCTGTTCGAATCGGTTAGTTGATCCTCGAATCCCTGCTTTTCGTTTTCCTTCGATTTGTATCTGAACTGGGCTTTAAATGAATTGAATATGAAGTTTTTCTTGAATTTATTTCTATCGTAGTCGTTACCGCTTCAATCACAAAACTGTGATTTGTGGGAAAATCATGAGGGTTTTGCGATTTCGTAGATTTTCCACTCTACTGAGCTCTGTAGCCAGAACTTCTGCTTCTGTAAACCCTAATTTGGATGTGACTTTACGAAATAGGAAATGGAATCCAATTCCAATACCTCACCGATCAATTCCCGAACCCAGAGGACAAGACCTTGATTTTGTTAACGTCGTACATAGCCATCTGATTCATTCGGATTGGACTAAGCTTGATTGTTTGTCATCGGGTCTGACAGCATTCAGAGTCAAACACATTCTACTCAAAACCCGGAAGGACTATGTACTATCGCTCGAGTTCTTCAATTGGGTTACCACTCAAAATCCTTCTTCTCATACCCTTGAGACCCATTGCATAATCCTCCATATACTTGCTAAACATAGGAAGTTTAAATCTGCAGAATCAATTTTGAGGAGTATCATAGATTCGTGTTCTATTGAGTTTCCTTCTAAGTTGTTTGAATCCTTATTGTACTCTTACCGAGTCTGTGATTCTTCCCCGCATGTTTTTGATCTGCTTTTCAAGACTTTTGCTCATTTGAAGAAGTACAGAAACGCCTCTGATACATTTTGTAAGATGAAGGATTATGGATTTTTACCCACTGTGGAGTCATGTAATGCGTTTCTGAGTTCCTTGATTAATTTCAACAGGGGAGATATTGCTTCGACGTTTTATAGAGAAATGCGACGTTGTCGGATTTCGCCTAATTCGTATACGCTCAACTTGGTTATTTGTGCTTCCTGTAAATTGGGAAGATTAGATAAGGCTAATGAGGTGTTTGAGGAAATGAAAACCATGGGGTTTTCTCCAAATGTTGCATCTTACAATACACTTATTGCAGGCTACTGTAACAAAGGTCTTATAAGCTCAGCCATGAAACTCAGAAGTACAATGGAAAGAAATGGAGTTCCTCCAGATGTTGTTACTTTTAATACTCTTATCAATGGGTTCTGTAAGGATGGGAAGCTTCAAGAAGCAAGTAGATTATTTGGAGAGATGAAAGCAATGGGTTTATCTCCTACTACTGTAACCTACAACACTTTGATAAATGGCTACAGCAAAATGGGCAATACCGACATGGGCAATAGACTTTTTGAGGAGATGTCGAGGTTTCGAGTTAAACCCGATATCCTTACTTACAATGCCCTGATCTTGGGACTATGCAAAGAGGGAAAGACGAAGAACGCAGCATTTCTGGTTCGAGAGCTTGACGGGAAGAAACTAGTTCCAAATGCTTCGACGTTTTCTGCTCTAATTTGTGGGCAGTGTGTGCGGAAGAATTCGGAGCGTGCATTTCAAATATATAACAGTATGATGAAAAGTGGCTTTAGCCCTTGTGACCAAACCTTTAGGATGCTATTGACCACTTTCGTTGATAATGAGGATTATGATGGAGCAGTTCAATTATTGAAGGACATGGTGAAGAGACACAGGGCTCCTGATTTGGATAACTTATGTGAGCTTTGTGTTGGACTTGGGCGATGTGGGAATGGTAAAACAGCTATAATGTTATGCAGTGAGTTGGAAGCTCAACATCTCTTGCCAGAAGGTTTTGACAAACTCAAAGTATTCAATTCATTGCACAATGGATAGTTAACCATATTATGCTCTGTTTATCAGATCAAACTGCCATGTGATTCAGCTGCAGTAACTCACCTAAGAGTCTTCTAGCCGCGAAACACAGAGGTAAGCCTGGATGATGCCTCCATTGACTTGAATTATATCAGACTCGTATCGACTTTTTTGTCAGTTGATTTGCAGTTTTCAGTCTAATAACTCGTTATCAAATGATTCGATCCAAGTCGATCACCAATGTCAAGCAACTATAGGTAAAGGTATCTTATGTTATGCTCCAAAGGGTATCATTGCCTTCCCCTTCAGAACTTTCATGGGCTCTCACTCTGTCAATGGAGGATTTACTGGTCTCGCTTATGCTGTTTCTATGGCATGTTGAAGTTCTTAAACCCAACTAAATTCTTGTTAGTTGAGTTGATTGCTGTGGAATACTACTTAGCCGATTAGCTTTCATTCCGATCCTAGTCCATGGAATGAGACTGATGCTCTTTTTCTCTCGGGTCGTTTGTCGTCGTTTCTTATTTTATACAAATAACGAAGTTGAGGATGATGATGGATGATAATAATGAATTCATTAAGCCTAAGATTCCAATAATCCTTCATAAACTCGATTAACAATAATTGCCCCATGAATTGAAATGAAAATACGTTGTTCAAAACAATGAATCGGAATAAAATTTCCTTCTTCTCCCCCGACAAAGAAAATGGAAAGAAAGGACCATGATTTAGATCACCCATGAACACTAAAGACCCGTCCTTCTGCACTCCAATCATTCAATGAAACCCCATCACTGCCGAACTGTACACATCCCCCAGGAACCAATCTACTACATTGTTTGATTATGCACCAAAATCCCACAAATGTAACGTCGTGTCGAACCCAGAGGCCGCCACGTATCGGTCATTGGCAACGACAGCATTGGCAGCCCCAATCCTCTCTCTAAACCTGTACAGATACTGGCCATGCTCTATTTCCCAAACCCTTATCGCCCCACCGGAGCTCATCACAGCATAGCCCATGTTCATGCAGCCCACAGCCCCTCTCTGAGCCGCCCCTGTTACTGTGAACGTACAAACTTCTTCCATTGTGTCCACTCGTCGTACCACAGCCACACCATGTCCGTCCACCACTATGTATGTCTCATTGCTTACGTCCATCGATGTTACTATCCATACCACCCCATTTTCCTCCTCGTTTAATACTACTTGATTTCTCAAGTCCAAAACCATGAGCTGTAGGCTAGTGCAGGCCACTGCCGATTCCCGACTCGACACCCGTACCCGGCCGACTTGCTCCATTGGCTCCGCTAACATGTGCCACCCCGTTACAGATTCTGGGTCGGTCAGCGACCCACCTACGAACACAAGTTCTTCACTGTTCCCATCCCATATGTGGAATGCACGGCCAGGTACACCAGCATACAGCCCAACCCACCACCGGTCACACCCAGCAAAGTCTACCAACACACCATCATTCATCACATTGCCTTCATGTACCCGGCGCGTGGGCGATATAGCAGCAGGGGTACGGTCAATAACTCCAATGTGAATGTCGCCGTCAATGCTCGCAAAGACGATACGAGCATCAGCAATCACAATGCCAGAGACGGCGCGTGAGAATTGCCCAAGACGGTCACGGTGGTGGGGACGAAACGTAGTGACATGGACACGCGTGGCAAGGTCAAACAAACGAACAGTACCATCAGCAAATCCACAAGCCAAGTGGCGCAAGGAGATAGCAAGGCAACGACACATCAGACTATCAGGTTCATCCACATCAGACTGATCAAATTGAAGAACAGTATGGAGAGATCTATGAGTACGGAAATTACAAGCTGTAGTGTGCCAATACACGTACTCATCTCGCCAAGTGTCGAGCAGACGGTCGGTCCGACCCCATATCTGAGTGGTCAAACGATGCCACAGCAGCTCAGACCGAGACACAGCACGCCAGGTGGAACAGACCTTGACAAAGCAAAAAGTAAGAGTTAGTGGGAAGTCAAAGAGCCACGCAAGCAGTCAATCATAGACAAGAAATGTCAAACAACAATGGAGAGATCAAAACAGAGACAGGGAGTGACATTTTTCCATGCGCCTCCAAAACAGCCAAACACAACAAAAAGAACCGATCTTTTTATTTGTTCTTTGTCTGTTTGTCATTGTCAGTGAGTAATAGGGGAAGAACAAAAGAAGAGCCTAAAAAAACGTACCCATAATAGAAAAAAAAAATGAAAAAACACAACTTTTTAGCTTCTGTTCTGTTCTGTTCTGTTCTGTTCTGTGGTCCTCATAACATGTCTGTCTCTCTTATAAAATCATCCTCTCCTCTCCTTTCATGGGTTTGTTGTTTTTGTAAGGATATCAAAGAAAGAGGGCACGTTAAAAGCCACCATGGGAGATGAGATTCAAAAGCGTGCTTCCCCTTTAAGTATTTCCATTTTCATTTCCAAGAAAGGTGTCGTTAAAAGCACAGAATCTTTCTTCTTTTCTCTCTCTCTCTCTCTCCTCTTGTCTTTCTTCTCTCACTCCACCTTTGACTCGCCTGTCTCTTCTATCCAATCCATTCCCTCTCAATTTATATATTCATTTCCCTCCTCGGATAACTGGTTCCTTGTCACGTTGTATCCAGTATTATTGGGAGCGAGTCCAAACGTTGGCTAATTTAAGGAATAATCATGGGTTTTGAGAATTTGTCACGAGAGCTTATACTCAAAGTGGACAATATCATACTATTGTGGAGAATCGTGATTCCCAACATAGTATCAAACCCATGCTCTTAACCTCGTCACGTCAATAGAATCCTCAACAAAGAAGTTAGATGTCTAAAAGGTGCAGTCAAAAGTGACTCAAGTGTCGAACGAATAGTGTACTATGTTCGAGGACTCCAAAGAAAGAAGTCACGATTAACGTGAAGGACATAAAGCTGCTGTTTCAAGTGAGAAAACATAGCTTAGGAACATTAATGTGATATTATAACATGGTCAGGCATGGTGTGATGTTAGGTAAGAAGAAGAAAAATGAATGTTAAAGCCATGCCATAGCTTCTCTCTCTCCTACTGAGTTTTAGTCACATGGGTAGGCAGTGTTTGGGGTATAAAGTGGGCATCAGAAAGTGGGTTCGAGTAGATTTGGTGGAAAAAAGAGTGAAGTTTTTGAGTAAAAAAAGTAGAAGAGAGGAGTTTATAACATAGGGCAGAAAAAGAGATCCATGCCAATAAAGGTTATATAAGGAAAATTCTACGCCAAAAGACCCCTTTTCCATTAGATATGCAGAAGGGCCCCAAAAATAGACAATTCTAAACCACTATAATAAAGACACCAAACCAATATTTGCATCCAACAAAGAATAAACCCTATTCTTGAAAATGACTTTCAACAACATATATCCATTTCATACCAATCCCTTTCAAAACTAGATATCCCCTCTTCTCTTCAATGATCAACATCTCGATACTAAATCAGTTAAACTATGTTCAAATTGGTAAAATTCAAAAAATGTCATATACCCAAATAAAAAAGATCAAAACTTTACAATGTAGGAGTATTTAGAAGACTTGTCCGATGTTCATCATTGAACTAAGAAGACAACTTTCTTGAGTTGGATTTAGTTAAAAGATACGGAGAGAAAACATATCAGTTAAGCTAAGTTCAAATTGGCAAAATTCAAAAAAATTTCACATACCCAAATAAAAAAGATGGAAACTTTACAAAGTAGGAGTCTTTAGGAGATGTTCATCATTGAACCAAGAAGACAACGTTCTTGAGTTGGGATTTAGTTAGAAGATGAAAAAAAAAGATACATTAGTCGGTTAAGCTAAATTCAAATTGGTAAAATTCAAAACATTGTCACATACTCAAATAAAAAGATCGAAACTTTACCATGTGTGAGTATTTAGAAGACTTGTCCGATGTTCATCATCGAAAACTTTCTTGAGTTGGGATTTAGTTAGAAAACGGCGTAAAAAAGACATGATTAATCAGTTAAGCTAAGTTCAAATTGTCAAAATTCAAAAAATTGTCTCACCCCACGTAAAAAAGATCGAAACTTTACGACGTGTGACTTGTTATTCAACCATATTACTAAGAACCCATCATGAGAAATCTCATGATCTTGCAAAATGATTGAAATCATTATTGTTCAATACAAGAAACTAAAAAGTAGTTGTTTTCAATGATGAACAAAATAGGAACGTGAGAAAGAGGGAGAGGAGGAGGAGGAGGAGGAGGAGGGTGTCACCTGAAAGACATTAGAAAGAGCAGCAGCAGCATGGATTCTTCCAAGAGAGCGAGAAGCATCAATGGCAACTTGAGTAGCAAGTGCTTCAATAAATGGCTCAGGCCAAACCTCATTGGTGGCACGACGGCGAGATGAAGAAGGACCATCAAAATCCCCACCGCCCCTCCGCCGTCGGCCGCCACCAGAAGAGGAGGAAGAAGGGGCGGAGGAAGACATGGAACAGCAAGAAAACAAAATTTAATAACAAGAAAATGAGCTTTAGTTTAGAAGAGAAGAGGAGAAGAGAGAAATGGGAAGAGGGAAGAAAAAAACAGGACAAAAAGGGTTTGGATAAAGACACCAAGTGAGGGTCCCAAGAAGGGTGTGTTGGGGATTCTTGGATATATATATATATATATATATATATATATATATATATNATATATATATATATATATATATATATATATATAAATATATATGAACACAAAGAACAATACCACCACCCGCCACCCGCCACCGCCACCACCTCCACCGCCACCAGAACGGTTGTTTTTGTTATTAATTGTGTGTGTTATGACGGCGGAGGTGGGGGAGGAGAAAGGAGGGACTGCTGTGTTATGGAAATTACCATAGTTTTTTCAGGTGCTTTTGTATGCGGATTTTGCTCTCAGTTATTGCTTTCAATATATATAATTTGTCAGTTTAAATTACTTTTTGGGGGAAAGGATTAGATTACCAAGGAACCCATTAAACTTCAATTAAATATATACATAACAGAGTGATGAAGAAGAAGAAGAAGAAGAAGGGTGTTCCTCGATTAGGGTTTTTTTTTTTTTTTTTTTTTTTTTTTTTTTTTNTTTTTTTTTTTTTTTTCTTGCTTTTTAAGAGAGATGAAATAACAGAGAAGTTAATATGGGTGAGTGAGAAATTAATTGAAGATGTCATACAAGAACAAGACTCTAGATCTTGAATTCCTCTTTCTTTTTTTGTTTTTTTTTGTTTTTTTAATTGTCTAATGTTTTCTACTATTTTAGAGAATTTTTGTAATGATAAATATTGAAATAGGAGGTGAGGCGGGGCGGGGATGAGGACCCTGTACGGTTGATATCTCTAATGATAAGAGTTGGAAGAGTTTTTTGTCCCGTGGACATATGTAATGATGAGAGCTAGAAGGTTTTCCCATATTGTGGACGTANGAAGGCTTCTCGTCCCTGATCCGTGGACATCTCTAATGATAAGAGCTAGAAAGTTTTCTCGTTTCATAATAAGAGTCAGAAGGCTTCTCAATCCCTATCCTGTGGCATCTCTACATTAATTTTTCATTTTCGTTTCTACCTCTTTTTAACATGAAAGAACTCCATTATAATTTTTTATATTTATATTATGGGGTCCCATCGTTTGAATTTTGCATGCAATTTCAAACTAAAAAAAATAATACTTGAGAAATTATAATATTATCCAAAATTATTAAAGGTGTTTAAAAAATTCGATCATCCAAAAAATTTGATCCAACCAATTCAATTCAATTCAATCCAATCCTTACGAGTTGAGTTGAGTTAAAATAAAGGAAAATTTTGTGTTAAGCTAATTCATGGATTCTCCTAAAATTAAACTGAGATGAATCGAACCAACCCGGTTCAATTAACCCACGAACATCTTTAAAAGCTATAAGTTAGAATATCTTACAAAAACCATGACTTTAAACAAGGCAACCATTTGGCATGAAAATCGGAGTCCAAACATTACCCCTTCGATTCAAATATATAAAACAAGTTTGAGAAATTTACGTAATTCGGTCTTTAGAGTTTTTATTATACAATTTTGATTAATAACATATATTTTAATCAGCTGAANTATTGTGGACGTAAGAGCTAGAAGGCTTCTCCGTCCCTGTTCCGTGGACATCTCCAATGTTAAGAGCTAGAAGGCTTTCCCGTCCCTATTTTGTGGACATCTCTAATGTTAAGAGCTAGAAGGCTTCACCATTCCTATTCCATGGATGTCTCTAATGTTAAGAGCTAGAAAGATTCTCTGCCCCTGTTACATGGACATCTCTAATGTTAAGAGCTAGAAAGATTCTCTACCCCTGTTCCATGGACATCTCTAATGTTAAGAGCTAAAAGGCTTCCCTGTTCTTGTTTCATGGCTTCCATGTTCCTGTTCCATGGACATCTCTAATGTTAAGAGCTAGAAGGCTTCTCGTCCCTGATCCGTGGACATCTCTAATGATAAGAGCTAGAAAGTTTTCTCGTTTCATAATAAGAGTCAGAAGGCTTCTCAATCCCTATCCTGTGGCATCTCTACATTAATTTTTCATTTTCGTTTCTACCTCTTTTTAACATGAAAGAACTCCATTATAATTTTTTATATTTATATTATGGGGTCCCATCGTTTGAATTTTGCATGCAATTTCAAACTAAAAAAAATAATACTTGAGAAATTATAATATTATCCAAAATTATTAAAGGTGTTTAAAAAATTCGATCATCCAAAAAATTTGATCCAACCAATTCAATTCAATTCAATCCAATCCTTACGAGTTGAGTTGAGTTAAAATAAAGGAAAATTTTGTGTTAAGCTAATTCATGGATTCTCCTAAAATTAAACTGAGATGAATCGAACCAACCCGGTTCAATTAACCCACGAACATCTTTAAAAGCTATAAGTTAGAATATCTTACAAAAACCATGACTTTAAACAAGGCAACCATTTGGCATGAAAATCGGAGTCCAAACATTACCCCTTCGATTCAAATATATAAAACAAGTTTGAGAAATTTACGTAATTCGGTCTTTAGAGTTTTTATTATACAATTTTGATTAATAACATATATTTTAATCAGCTGAATTATGTTTGAATAGAGTCGAGTAATAATATTTTAAATTATAAGAATAGAAGTAAAAAAATAAATAAATAAAAAAAGAAAAAGAAAAGAAAAGGGGTGGGAAATAGGGTTTTAGAGTGAGAGGTCAAAATCAGTCCTTTAAAATGCAGCTAAGCTAAGGCTAATAGGACTAAGTTCAGTCCCCATGGGCTGCCTGCCTGCCTGCCTACTGCGCCCCTACCCTCTACTGCTCGGTCAACTCTCTTACCAATTAGCCCACACCTGCCTCATTACATTAATTAATTATTTCTTTATTATTATTATTATTATTATTATTATTATTATTATTATTATTATTATTATTATTATTATTATTATTATTATTTGGATTCACAGTATCTTAATCAGTTTTTTGCAATACCCCCTGTCAAGTCAATTTACATTTACTCTTCCTATTACTTTTTTTATTACTCGCCCCCAAAATAAATTTATTATGTAAGAAAATAAACCTAATAAATATTAAGTAAATTCTCCTAACCTTTATTTGCATTATTAAACCATACTAGATTAAAAAAATTAGTGCTAAACTTCTCCCTAATAGATGCGTTTTAAAACTTGAGAGGAAGTCCTTGGATGAAAAGCATGGTGAAATTGGTATCATAGCTAGACATTGGGTGGTATGCCAACGAGGATGTTGGATCCTCAAGGGGGGCAGATTGTGAGATCTCACATTAGTTGGAGAGGAAAATGAAGCATTCCTTATAAGGGTATAGAAACCTCTCCTTAACAGACGCATTTTAAAACCGTGAGATTGTAATGGACAATATCTATACTAACAGTGGGTTTGAACTGTTACTAATAGCATTAGAGCCTAACATTAAGCAGTGTGCCAACTGGGACGTTAGGATCCAAGGGGGTGTATGGTAAGATCTCACATTGGTTGGAGAGAAGAACAAAACATCAAGCCCCCTTAGCGTGGAAACCTTTCCCTAATCGACACGTTTTATAAACTTAGAGAATATATATATATATATCTCTGTTAGCGATGGACTTGAACCATTACAAGTAACCTCCACAATAATATAATATAATGTCATTTACTTATATATACACGATTCTAATAGAATTTAAGATAGTCGAATTTAATATATATATATATATATATATATATATATATATATATATATATATTTTTGGTAGAAAAAAGAAAAAAACAAAAAGAATTTGTAATGATAGGTTTAGAATTGTTATAGCAATGATCATAGTAGGCTCTTATTTATGAATAGTAATAGTTGAATGAGACAAATTTAGAGTCCTAATGTAATAATATACATTATCATATAATATAAAGTTTTATGTCATATATTCTTATAAAAAAAATAATTTTAATTTGAAAATAAAAGAAATTAAAAAAAAAAAAAGATAAAATTAAATACGGGAGAGTGGAGTGAAAGCAGGCGCGTGAGAAAGAGAAGAAAGAAGGGTGGGGCCGGGAAAAGACAGCCGTCCTTTTTGACTAAAGCGCATGACATGCTCATGTCTAATCAACGATTTTGTATGGATAAAAAGAATTTTATTTTATTTTTATTATTATTATTATTATTTTATTTGTTGTTGAAAGTACAAAAGTTGAAGAGTTGGTGGTCAGAGGCTATTTTCCTCTATAAACCCAATTAATATTCTTTTTATAAATTATGTATATTTGTTCTAATTTTTTATTTTTATCTTAATTTAATTTAAAAAAAGAATTCTAAATATTTCTTTTATTGTTTGATTTGATTTCGAGTAGGAATTTGTTGTTGTTTTCTCTTGTTAAATTCAGTAATTAATTTGAAGTAGTCATAATATTAATTACTTTCGACGGATTTAAATACTTTTTAATTAAAAAAAATGTTTGATAAAAAATATCATTATGTCTTGCCTTTTAATTTTTTAATTTTTTAATTTTTTAATGATTAAGATGCGATTCTCTTACGGCAAGATAAAATAAAACATCCGTACCTTGGAGTTTGGGCCTTGATTGGAGGCCCATTAGCATAGGATCCAGCCCAAATTTATGTTTACTTTGTAGAGCCCATGGATGGCCCAAGTATTTGAAACCCCTGAAATAAAATTTTTATAATTTTATAATCTATTAGACACAAATTGTGTTGAATCCTAGTTCAATTCTGTAATCATCACCCGACTAGGAATGATTTAGTTAATTTTTAAAGATAAAAACAAGTACCTATCATAGAGTAACACTTTGGTCGTGAGAGAGATTTACATACCCTTATAAAGAATGTCGTTCACCTCTTCAACCGATGTAGAATCTCAGTATAGTTCACCGTTAACCTTGTTTGTATTGACCTAGTAAAACAGCAGAATTTTGTGGTTAAAATCTAGTAGGGTTTTGAAACTTATGAGCAAAAGGATCCAGAATCTACAGTACTTATAGTCATAAATATATTCAAAATGAAAAGCGTATAAAAACAAATATCAACATACAAAACTAAATCACGTGCACATAATATTTGACATGAAAACTCATTTCAAAGCATTTCTGGGACCATGGAGTGTAAAACAAAGATATGAAACGAATGTAAATGTAATCAGACCCAGAGTTAACAAAATCCTGTGCAGAGCAGCAAGAGGCAGTACAAATTCCATTAAAGAAGTTGTAGTTCTGAATCTATGAAACCCCAAAAAAGAGAGAAGATTTACAGCAAAATGGGGTTGAAATATTGAGCTGCAAGAGAGGAAAAATTACAAGATGATGATGACAAGAACTCTACAACAACAAAGAGCAGTCTTTTTTACACAGGGAAGAAGGATAAGCAAGCGAGAATAGGGAAAACGTATGAATTTGTGTTGGTTATTGGCCTTTAGGGGTTTCTTGTTGTATTGTTGTAATTATTAAGTTCTTCACAGCAAGACTTGGGAACAGTGCCTTCTCAGATGTGTCCAATAGACAAGTCCAACATGAAACAAAACAAGGCCTTCAGAAACCCTAAAAGAATATAATATGGAGAGGGGGGGGGNTAAAGGGTGTTTTTATAAATCTAAATGTCAAATACAGCTCCCTTATATAATGATGTTTTATTCTATGCTTTCTGTCTCAAAAGGACTTAGGGTTACCTTTTTGTGCCAACCCCCCATCAGACAATCAAATGGACACTGCCCTGTTCATGTTATTTCTTTATTATTTTTCTGAGGAAACCTATGATGCTTGTTTCCCTCTGACTTTTCTTCCTGCTCACAAACATCCTTCTAATTTTCAAATATTTTTTAATGCATTTATCGTCTTCTGCTTCACCTTTTCCCCCTAAATGCATAAAGTTCTGTCTATTTTGTTTTTAGTTTTCCAGCATCCATTTCCCGAGTATGATGAGTATATATCACTGTTTAAAATGATACCCATTTGAAAATACTGTACGCTTTGTAATAGAAATGACCCATCTAACAGGATTCACAAGTTTAGTGCTAACCTATAGATATCTCACAAGCGAAAACAATGCATAACATACCTCTATGATCATTGTCAACACGTTTTTCATAGTCTAAAAGTTCCACCCCTGCCCCCCGGGTGTGTGTCTCTGGCCTGCCTATCCCTGTGTGTGAAAAGTTGAAAATCATTAAATCTCTCTGTTCTAGAGAGGAACAGAGAGTGATATGACTAAGGAACGAAAGTGAGCACAGCCTTAAGTCTAACATGCCATCTACTTAAAATCTGCATCAATAAAACAGTGACTCTCTTCTAGAGGGATGTGAGATTATGGATTACGATGGATAAGCCTTCCCTAAATCATGGGGAAGAAAAATGGATGATTAAACTAATTGAAGTGATTTAGAGAGAATTATGTGACAATTAAGGATCATATAGTTAATAACATGTCACAAATTTAAATTTAACACACAAATATATTACTTAATGATAAGACTTTTTCTCAAACTACATAGGATTGAAAAAATTGAAGTGACTTAATACATGAAAACTAAAATGGAAAATTAGCTCTCAAATTGTTAAGAGAAATGCACTCTTTAACTACAACTTGGTGACATGATAAAAAATTTCAACAAATATTTCCTGTTTCATTTGCAATTATTTTCAAGAACACCTTTTCAGACATCTTTTAATTTATTATAATTGCAAGACTAATTACAATCATAATCAAGATGCATTGCACATATTATCTGTCATGACATCATTAAGATATAAAAATCCATAATTTGATATGGCACCATATAGAAATTGGTGGTTCAGGAACAGATCCAATGAACAATGTATAGACATGATCCACACTCCACACACTGAAGTTAAGAAAAGATAGGCATAAGAACAGACTTTGAGACAGTAACATATCCATGCACAGGTGATTCCAATTTCAAGGGCTACTCCTCCTTTGAAGACTGGTACCCAAATCACAACGGACACATGCCCAAAGTCTTGGAATATGCACACACTAAATTCAACTGCAGCTTGAGCTTCTGCTAAGCTAAGCAACAAGACAGTTCTTTCTTTAATTTTTTTTTGAAAAATGAAACCAATGAAAGAGAAAGTTGAACAGCATTGCATTCATTTGCATTGGTTTTGATTTTGATCTGCCGTTTGGTTCTTGTCTTGCAGATGTCGNTTCCTTGGCCCCATCTCCTCCCTCCTCGATACCCCCTCTCTCAATCCTTCTCACAGACATTTTCACAAACACGCGGAGTTCGAGACGCACAGCAAGACAAATCCTATCTTAGACTTTTTCTCCTTGTTAATGAATTTCCACCAGATGGAGTTCTCTCTCTCCCTCTTTCTATCTCTCAATCTAGGGTCAATTCCATATATATCAAACAGGCAGAGGGTTTCAAGTTTCACCTACCAAATTCCTGATTATTCTAGGGCTAAAACGTAACAATGCAGAAGAATCACATACCAGAGCCGAACGAGAAGAGGCGGAAGTTCTTGATCAACGACAATCTCGACATTCTTATCGAAATCCTCAAGCGGCTGGACGGACCATCGCTCGGCGTCGCGACCTGCGTCTGTCGGCTCTGGTGCACCATCGCTCGAAGTGAATCGGTGTGGGAACAGGTCTGCTTCCGGCACGTAACATCGCCGCTTCCGGCGTCTGTGAAATCGGTGGTGGTCGCCTTGGGAGGGTACAAGCGGCTGTACATGGTGAGCATACGGCCGGTGCTGAGTCGACTCGGCTACTCAGACCTAATGAGGCGAGTTTGGACTCAGAACGAAGTTCAACTTTCACTGTCTCTGTTCTGCGTGGATTACTACGAGCGGCTCACCGGAAATGGAAGACTCGGCGGCGGCGGCGGCGGCGATGCGTCCGCATTGTCACTCATGTTCCTCTGCAACACCGTCAACGTCTGATTGATTTCAATGACTTTTTCCGACACTTTCGCCGGCGTCAGAACGGTAGACCAATCCATATAAGAAACCAAGCTGGCTCCGGTGATCTTTTGTCAGAAGGATTAAGAATAGCTTTAGCCTGGTATGATTATGATTATTATTCCAATTATACATCGATTTTAATAAATAAAAAAACACAGACCCATTATTTTCTATATTTTCATAATTATGTGTTTCTTTTATTTTTTTATTTATTATTACTTCTTGTAACAAATAATTTATATATATATATATATATATATATGTAATATTAGAGTCCTATTTACACTTTATTTTAGTCTTTATAATTTAAATGTTAAATCATTTTGTGTCCTCTAATTCTTCTTATTCATTTTAGAGATATAATAAAAGTTAAAAATATTATTCTAAAATGGGGTGGAAATAAAAGGAAAATTTTAAAAAATGAATGTGTTCGTGTTGGTTTTAGAAAAAGTGATTAGAACAAGACACGGGATTGAAGAGGGTGGTCCTTACATCTCTTTAAGGTTTCGTGACTTCATTGGACCTTAGGTAAGGTTTCTCTTTGCCTACCAGATATCACTTCGCGGAATCCAAAAGTTTGTTCGATTACACATGTTGGACCTTGGGCAAGGTTTCTCTTTGCCTACCAGATATCACTTATGCGGAATCCAAAAGTTTGTTCGACCATACATGTCGCTCATCTCATCGAGACATCCCGAATATCTATCCATCTAGGTTCACCATATTGAATAACAAGTGTATATGTTCTTGAAAAACCCATTTAAAAGGAAGTAACCTGAGGCACTAGGTTCAACACGCTTGTCCTCACTGTGAGGTTGATCGTTGATCCTCCATAAGATAGGCCTCAACAAAAAACTGAATAATTGCTTAATTGATCCACACCATCGTAAGAAATGCTTTATGCTTCATGCTTCATTCACCTCTCCAATCGTTTGTAACAGCCCAAGTCCACTTTGACTCATTTTAACTAGTATGCATCTATTACGGAGAGAGTTTAAGCCTACTTCAACTAACGTCAAGTACCATCTAGAATCTGATCGGATATCTACTGGCAGTGCAGTCGCACACTTATTGCAAACTAAGTCATTTATTTGAGTTGCAGACATTATGTCTTTCATTTACACCATTTCCTTGAACTAAATAGAAAAAAAGTAGATCAAAACACACTATCCTAGGAAATGGCAAAGTTTTCTTAGAAAAACAAAACAAATCCATCTCTACTCCTCTTACTTTCTTAGTCAGAATAATCCACTTTTCTTCTACCTATTAGAAACCAAAAACAAACACATAAAATCTGTCGTAAACTAAACCGATTGTGGGGGGGAAAATGTAGTAGTCTTGTATCTTCTTCTTATTCTATCAACATCTTCATCTATAAACTCGGTTCGAATTCACCTCCTCGTCGGAGCTGCAAACGGGCTCTCCGGTAGATCAACCTCTTGTGTTGTGCTGCAAAACCACAGTGTCATCACATTGCTTAGCAAACAGCAATGTAAACCACAAATCACATAGCCTTTTTAACAAACCTATCATCATCAGCTTGGTCAGTCAATGAAGGTAGTTGTTCATGCTGCTGCTGATCAGTGGATAACAGGTCCCCCAGTTCTGGCCCTTCTGCATTGCCTAAACACAATGCTATAAGAAAAACAGTCCACAACCAAACCCAAACAGATCATAGTCTCCTATGATATATCGATTTAGTTTTTGAAAATTAAGCTTCGAGACCTGATGAACGTGTCCATTCGTTTGTTGAATCCACCAATGACAAAAGAAGCTCAGAGCGTTGTCGCTGTAGCTCATTTTCATCAATCAGAATCCTTGTCAGTGAATCATTAGTAGCTCTTGGCACTGCAAGTAATTTGAGCATATGGTTCAAACATGCAAGAAAAGGGATTCCGAAACAACCAAATGACACTGTTTTTCCTTACTAGAATTTGCTTCTTCCATGTTTCCTTCACTGTTGTTTTCAGCATTATTTCTGTACAAACAACAAAACATGTTTTAGGTTCAAATTTTCACAAAATAACCAGCCTTCCCTTCTCAAAATGCTGTTAAAACTACCTCTGTATAAGCCTAGACTTCTCCTTGTAGGGCTTAACAAGAACTTGAGCACCACAGACAAAATGAGTAGTTCTGACTGAGAGAACATGTCTGGCTGTCTCAGCATAAACGAATGTTACAAAACCATACATCCTGGTCTGTTGGTATGGTATCTTAACATCTTGAACAGGTCCATATTTGCTTAAAGAACAGCATAAATTCAGTAAATAAACATACCCAAGATCAACAAGATTCATATAAATTTTTCACATTCTTACTCGAAGTAGTTTGAAACATCCTGTTCTGTGAAAGTACTAGCAGCTGGAAATGTAATGTAAATCTGTCGAGCAATGTTTTCAGAGGAATCTATGTGCTTTCCAATATCCTCGACCAAGATTAACGAATGTTGCCCATGTGGCCTAAAAGAAACCCTAAATTTAGAGATGAAACAAACAAAGAAGCCATGAAATTACAAACAAGAAACGGAGAATTAACCTGTCAAGAACACAAATGGAGTTCAAACTAGAGAGAAGTCTAGTGAGGCTAAAACAAGCCCTCCCAAATCCACGGCCTTCAGTAAGATACCCGTCGGCTTGAAGATTCTTGCCGTAGAAATCATAATAAACCATCGGCAGAGACGCGATTGAAATCGGACTCCCTCGACGGGATTTCAGAAGCCCAACGATTTCCATTTCCAGGTTTTCAAGCGCCTTACCACGAAGAATAACTCGCTGCTCGTGATTCGCATTCGCCGCCTTAACTTGCCCGTGGAAATACCTGCATTTACTCCCGTGCTTACAATATCCTTTGCGGAAATAGTGACAAATCTTAAACGGAAACCCCCGCAGCCCAACCGGATTCACCGATTCGAATTGATCCTCCAGGGAAAGAAACTGCATAGGATTTTGAATGTCCAAATCGGAGTAGGACTCGGAGGGGAACAATCGAGAGGAAGGGTCGCGGCGGTACACGGATAAGGGAAAATAGGGGTCGGAAATCGAAACAGGGGATAGCGCAGAGGACACCATTTCAGTGATTCCTAGGTCGGATTTGGCGTCTTCGATGAAAGATTGAAGAACAGTATCAGGACAGAAGGCCAATCGGATCATATCGCGATCGTCGGTGTTTAGAATAATGTACTCGATGATCGTGGTCGCACATTCCGCATCCATTTCGCAGATTCTTTGAAACAATAAATTTGTTGGCTCTGGTAATTCCATTTTGCTCCGTAAATCCTAAACGGAAGAACAAGAAAGAATCAAGAACAAACAGGAAATTGAGGATTCAAGAAACAAGCGATCTGTTACTTGATGATCTTGTTTCTGTGTTAAGTTTATATGAATCTGTTCTTCACACTGAGAACGACGCCATTCTTATATAGACAGCAAGATGACAGAGGGGATTGGATTTTCTTCAAATTAATTTAATTATTTATTTATTTATATATATAATAATCACAAAATTTAAATACGACGACCACTTCCTCACTCTCTTAAAAATCGTATTTATCGTAAAATAATTGGTCAATTTAAAATAAATAAATAAATAAATAAATAAAACTTTATATTCGATTTATTTATTTATTTATTTATTTTCTTCTTTTAAAATTACGGGTCGTTATAGAAAATCGCGGTAAATTATGAGAAATGCGCCTGTATTTCCGAAAACAGAAACCCATTGAAAAGACTAAACTGCCCTTCTATCTCTTTTTTTTAAATATAAATAAATAAATAAATCACACGTGTGACTTGTGGAAAAATAAATAAATTAACGCACCGTTTGTTAAAGTGGGTCCCACTCTGATCAACGGTTTTATCCTACATGGCAAGTGGGTCCCACTTCTGAACAATGCTATCAGTCATCTATTATTTATTATTTTTCCAGCCAATAAAATATGAAATTCGGTCAAATTCAAGAAAATGGAAGGGTAAAGTAGGTATTACGCAGGGTAAATAAGTCAACGTATTGAGATTCACGAGTGGAGCTATTCAAACGGCAGATAAGGAGGGATTACCGGTTACCGTTAAAGTTAATATATATAATATTTGAAAAGTGTTAAAAGAACAATTTAAAAAAAAAAAAAAAAAATCTAATATCAATAAATGAGATATAAAAAAAAATTAATAAAAATATATTGTCCAATAAATTAATAATGAAGGGATAATAATGTATTATTAATATAGACATTTTAATAATAACATTATCCAATAATTTGGCATAAATGTATACTTTTTTATTCATACGTGACACAATTTTAATTATTTTTGTCCACAATTTACTTAACAAGGCTCTAATATTTATTAAAATTGAATTAAATTATATTTTAAAATCAACTAATGATAATTGATTCTTGTTAGATTTAAAATAAATGTTACGAATTATCATCCAAATTAATTATAATATTAAGTAAATTAGTGTTTGCTAAAATTAACATGAAAGCTAAACAATTAGGATATATTGATTGATGTATAAATATTAAATTGTTGTATTTTGGATATTACAACTATTTTTTAATTAAAAAAATTAAGAGGAAAAATTTAATTGTGTGAGAAAACAAAATTATCGGAATAGAAATAATAAATGGGCCCATCGGACAGTCGGCCCAAAATGGGATTGTATTGGGCTTCGGCTACTTAGAGAATGCAGGTGAGTGGAGGCAATTTTGTCGATAATTTTTTCAGTTGAATGTCTTGGAGAATTTCATTGATCATATGAATAGCAAGCGAAACGAGCCACGCAAGATGTATCAATGGATGAAATGGATTGGGCGATTCAGGGAACGGAGGTGACTCGGTATCTGACTCTCATACCATTTGTAGCCGTTCAAGCCCAAAGTCACGACAGATATTGTCTATTTCCCTTTCGGCTTCTCCCAGGAGGTTTCCACACCCTTCTCCCTTCTCAAGAATGTTTCGTTACTCTTTCCAATGGAGGTGATATTTCACAAAAAAAAAAAATAATAAGTTCAGTTGCATTTGTTTGTCGAGATCATGTTTTTGTCTCCATCCCCATCTAAAACATAGCTTAAAGTAGTCTACGCTTCCCTTCTCATGTAATCCACTATTTGCTACTACTTCTTGTCGTTAAATTTATAGACAGACTTGCTTTGTTCATATAGACAGGTTCCCTTCTCATGTAATCCACTATTTGCTACTTTCTTGTCGTTAAATTTATAGACAGACTTGCTCTATTCATATAGACAGGTTTGCTCTGTTCATATAGAGTATTTGATATGTGCTGAGATGCTAGAAGCTGGATGGAGTATTTGATAGCTTACTCTGTTCATATAGACAGGCTTGCTCTATTCAGCTAGAGTATATGATATGTGTTGAGATGGCGGAAACTGGAGTATTTGATAGTTTGCTCGACAGATTGCTCTGTTCAACTAGAGTATTTGGTATGTGCTGAGATGCTGGAAACTGGAGTATTTGATAGCTTGCTCGACAAGCTTGCTCTCTTCAACTAGAGTATTTGATATGTGCTGAGATCTGTTCAGCTAGAGTATTTGATATGTGTTGAGATGCTTGGAGGGGAGTATTTGATATGTGCTGAGATGCTAGAATTGAAGAAGACATGGCATGGTTGGAAGAGGAGGATTTACCTCCTTCCATATTTCTTCTTGGAATTTTCCACTACCGAATTCATATAGTTTGATTATTAAACTGATATAGATTCATTGTATGATTGTTCAGACCCATTTGAGAAGAACAGAGAGCCCATTTGAGAAGAACGAGAGGAGAACAAGGGATTCAAAGTGACAAGACACTGAAATCACGTAACCCTTACCTGTTTGATGTTGGAATGCATTATATAGTAGCATTACAGTGGTTGCACCTGGAATTCCTTATATCGACTGCACCTAGAATTCCTTTTTAGATTTAATTCAATCGTTCATGATATAAATTTTTCGATCAAAACATCTCTTATTAAATAATGAATTCAACAATCACACGATCAAATATGAAATATTTGGGTTGTTTTCCCGCCTCCACAATGGTTAAACTTAAAAATATAAGATAAAAACATCGTTTCGAGCAACAATGGGGAGTGAAGCAACGACAAAGGCTAGAGGGATGGTTGTTCTCGTAACTAATGAATGTTCTTTCTAATTGAAAGAGAGTTAGCAAGAAAAGTACTTGATTCGACTCTATTAGAGAGAGGGTCCACATGGGAATGTTTGGTCGGTTTTTCAACTGCTCCAATTTTTTCTTTACTTTATGGCTTTTGTCTATTAGCCAAGGTGAACATGTGGGTCCTGCATTTCTGAAATTGAGTGAATCAGATGCCCAAAAAATCACAAGTTCAAGTTGGTGATTGGAACAGAATCTAATAAATAATAGCCACATTCCATGGCATAAAGAGATAACAAACTGAAATACTAACCTTTCAGATCATGGAAGAAGAGGAAAGTTCACCTGAAACAATGGGAAATAAAAGAAATGGAAGAAAGAAAGTTTCTATTCTATCTTCTACGTTTCAATTCTTGGAAGAAGATGATCCAACAATGTCGTTTGTCTTCCATGTGGGCTTGTCGAAGAGGGTGAGTTGAGGCCTGTGCAGACCCACCCCGATGTGAGTGCCGGAGATATTAAGACAATCAATTCAATGTACAAACAATAAGTAGTGTCCAGTGGGAGCTCCAAAGTCTCTGGCAATCTCCTAAGAGGACGAGGACTGTCCTAAACTAGAGGAGAAAACATGAATTGACTAACATACAGGCATAATGAACACATAAAACTTGTACAATTTGCAACAAGATCTTGGTTGCTTCATTGTTTTTCCTCAAGTGGATCGCCATACTGAACACATAAAGCTTGTATATATAAACACAGTTCTAAACAAAAGGGGGGGGATG